>NW_004457584.1:289984-300375 GCF_000313135.1 Acanthamoeba castellanii str. Neff
GCACCCACCCCAGGTGGGGCTGCTGGACGTGGACATCTGCGGACCCAGCATCCCGCTCCTCCTGGGCGTCACCGCGGGCCAGGTGGTGAGCTCCCAGTACGGATGGAACCCCGTCAAGTACGTACTGGCTACTACTCCACCGCCACCGCCACCTCCGCCATTTGTGCGTGTGTGTGTGTGTGTGTGTGTGTGTGTGTGCATTCGCTCACCACCCCCCTTGCCCTTGCCCCGCGCTGCTGCTCGCCCCTCCCCCTCCCCACCACCACGACGACCACGACCACCTTCGCCCACGGCCACGGCCGCCGCCACCAATGGCTTGTTGGAACTGCGGCTGCATAGGAACAAGGACGGGGTGGCGGTGATGTCGGTGCAGTTCCTCCTCAACCACCCGGATGCGCCCGTCATCTACGCCGGACCCCGCAAGACCAGTACGCTCCGCCAAACTCGCACACGATGCGTCGCGGGAAAGAGAGATGACGATCGCCCGTCTTGATCATCATCATCACCACTGCCATGACGTGAACCAAACGATCCACGTGGCTATGCGTGGTGGTGCTATGTGGCGGTGGTGGTGGTGCAGCAATGATCAAGCGATTCCTCAAGGACGTGTTCTGGGGGCGCCTCGACGTGCTCATCATCGACACGCCGCCCGGCACCTCCGATGAACACCTCACGGTGCTCGCCGCCCTCAAGGTACGCCGCTGCACCTCTCCTCCTCCCACCCGCCCCGGCCACATCGCGCGCGCGTGCTGGCACTCACACACAGGCCACACAGGACGCGCGCCCCGACGGAGCGGTGATCGTAACGACCCCGCAGGAGGTCTCTCTCCTCACCATCCGCAAGGAGGTACGTGTGTGTGGCGTGTGTGTCGTGTGTGTCGTGTGATTCACGCTCGAGCGTGCGTCGGTACAGTTGAAGTTTTGCAAGAAGATGGGCCTTCCGGTGCTGGGCCTGGTGGAGAACATGAGCGGGTTCGTGTGTCCGTGCTGCAACGAGGTCACGGAGATCTTCAAGACGGGCGGCGGAGAGGCCCTGGCGCGCGAGTACGGGGTGCCCCTGCTCGGCCGCGTGCCCATCGACCCGCGGGTCAGCCAGTGCGGCGAGAGCGGGACCTCCATCCTCGACCACCCCGACGCGCCCGCCACGCCCGCATTCGCCACCATCGCCGCCGCCCTCCTCTCCTGACACCCTCCACACCCGTAGATTCTTCCAAGCCCCCATCCAGCGCCACCACACACCAACCTAACGAACCACCGCCCAGCCACCCAGCCAGCGACCATACCAGGTCGCCCTTCTCTCGTGGTAAATGGATTCAAGCAGCCAGCGCACACCACTGGTGCAACACATCCTCCTCCTCCTCCTCCTGGCCAGCCAAGGCAACACTGTTGCGACTGTGTCGTGGTGAAGCGGGCGACGAGCGGCGGACTGATGGATGGTTACCACCATGCCTAGGACTCGGAGAGGGAGAGGGGCCTGCCGGGACCGGCCCAGCTCTTCTGGTCGACGAGGCCCGGTGGGGGCCGGTGCGCGAGCAGCTTCTCCACCATGGCCTCCGGCTCCTGCGGCACCCGCGGTGGGGAGCGAGGACGAGGGGAAGACCAAATCAGATCAGATCAGATCAGCCTCCCTACCACCAGCCACCACCAGCCACCCTACCACCAACATCGGAAGCAAGGAAAAGGAAAGGGGGGGAAGGTGTACATCAGCGACGAGGACCAGGTCGGTCCAGTTGTCGGCGATGAAGCCCTCCTCGTGGGCGCGCTTGAGCATGGCCACCAGCGGGTCGTAGTAGCCCGCCACGTTGAGCAGCCCTGCGCACGTCACGCGATAATGGGATGGGATGGGATGGATGCCCGGGCGGCGGCGGCGGCGGAACGGAATGAGACTCGATCCACCATTACTTAGGTTTATCATGGTGGTGGATAGATAGATAGATGGCTAGGCCATGTACCGATGGGCTTGCTGTGGATGCCCAGCTGCACCCACGTGATGATCTCGAACAGCTCCTCGAACGTGCTGCAGCAGCAACAACGCCCAATTGATGCCCACACCCGCCGCGCCGCACCAGGTCAGCTGACACGTGTTCGCGGATGCAGCCGCGATGATGGGAGGAGGCGCGCCACCCACAAGGCAGCAGCGGCGGCAGCGGCAAGGCGCGTACCCGAAGCCGCCCGGGAGGGCGATGAAGAAGTGTGCCTTCTCGGCCATGAGGGCCTTGCGCTCGTGCATGGTGCCCACCACGACCGTGTCGCCCAGCATCGCCCCGCTCACCTCGCGCGGCATCAGGGCCGCCGGGATCACCCCGAACACCTTGCCCCCGCCATCTTGCACCTGACAGCCACCAGCCACCAGCCACCAGCCACCAGCCACCAGCCACCAGCCACCAGCCACCAGCCACCAGCCACCAGCCACCAGCCACCAGCCACCAGCCACCAGCCACCAGCCACCAGCCACCAGCCACCAGCCACGTTGGGGGGAGGGGTTGGGTTGTGAGGTCAGCCGGGGGGGGGCAAGCTTGCGTGTAGCGCACACGTGCTCTCGTGAGGAGGAGGGAGGAGGATAAGGCGTACGGTGCGGGAGACGATGCCCATGAGGCCGACGGTGCCTCCGCCGTAGACGAGGCCCAGCCCACGCTGCAGGAGCACGTTGGCGAGGCCCTTGGCGGCGGCGGCAAAGGCGGGCGTCTGTCCCTCCTTGGAGCCGCAGAACACGCACGCGTACTCGCCGGTGAAGGCGGCGGCCGCGGTCGTCGTTCCTGCTGCTGCTGCTGCGGGTGCTGCTGCCTCCATTGCTTCCTTCCTTCTTCTGCTTCCTTCCTTCTGCCGCTGCTCCGCTGATCTGGAGGTTACCACGTCTTCCGAGAAGAGACGGAAGATAACGGCCGAGAAAAGAAAGGGAAAACGGGAACTCCGGCCAACACGGAAGGGCACCAAGGAGGACGCGGATCCCATCTGCAGCACAAGAGCAAAGGTGGTGGGCACCGACACAGAGGAGGAAGAAGAAGAAGATGCTCAAATACGAGGGAGGTCGCTACTTCCGCCAAAAGATCATCTGCGCCACACTCGCCGGCAAATCGGTCAAGCTCAGCAACGTCCGGCTCGAGGAGGAAAATGTGGGCCTCGCCGGTACGCCTCCTCACGTGCTTGCTGCATAAAAAAAGCAAGTGGAAGCATGAACACCGTGCATTACTTGATTCATATAAATCACGTTGAGATTTAATCGCGGTGAGAACGATGGAGATATCTTTCTCACACCTGCCGTTGACTGGCCTCCCTGCAGATCACGAGGTGCACTTCCTGCGGCTCATGGAAACTGTGACCAACGGCTGCGTGGTGCAGATCAACCACACCGGTACGCCACGCGCACCGCACACGCACGACCCCCCGCGTCGTTTTAGCGTGCTCGTCTGTGTGCCTGCCTGCCTGCCTGCCTGCCTGCCTGCCTGCCTGCCTGCCTGCCTGCCTGCCGCGTTGGCAGCGCCAGCCACGGCTATTCTTACGCGCCCGTGGGTGCACGCGGGGTGACACGCAGGTACGCAGCTGCGCTACAAGCCGGGCGTCATCATGGGCGGCTCCCACACCTTTGACTGCGGTCTCGACCGGTAACCCCCGCTGCACGCCCCTTCGAGGACACCAGCACGCTGCTGCTGCTGGCTGGTGGTGGCGAGTGTGCTCGATTGGCGGCGATGGGACGGTGATCATCATTCTCCTCACCACGCCACTTCCGTGTCATCGTGTGTGTGTGCGGGTGGTGGTGTGCGGGTGGTGGTGGTGGTGCGTGTTACCGGCAGATCGATTGGGTACTTCCTGGAGGGACTCGTGTGCCTGGCGCCCTTTGCCAAGAAGCCCTTCAACATCACCCTCACCGGAATCACCAACGACGACAAGGACATATCCGTACGTTCGCGCCCCCGGCGGCTCTCTCTCTCTCTCCCTCCCTCTCCCCGCACCACCGCCAGCCAGCCAGCCGGCCGGCCGGCCACCACGCGCACCTGGTCTAATGGCGGGGGTGCAGGTGGACATGTTTCGAACGGTGACCCTGCCCCTGCTCAAGTACTTTGGCATCGAGGAAGACCTCGAGCTCAAGGTTCGTTCATTCCCGCCCCCATCCCCAGCTTCGCCCCCCCCCCCTTCGATCCACTCCGCACCTCATCTGGTGGAGAGGAGGCGCGCTCTCACGCAACCGCGGCTTTCCGCTCACCCGTGCACGTATGGTGGGTGGATGGATGGGTGGATGGATGCGCAGATCAACAGGCGCGGGGCGGCGCCCAAGGGCGGCGGCGAGATCCTGTTCAGGTGTCCCGTCGTGCGCACGCTCAAGCCCTGCTCCCTGGTGGAGCCCGGCAAGATGGTCAAGATCCGCGGCATCGTGTACCTCACACCCCCCCCCTTCCAAGCACACAGATTGTCTCCTCCCCCCCGCCGGCGCGTGGCGGCTGCCGCACGCACGTCGCCACGCCTCACCTCACCGCCACGCGGGGCACGTGTGCTGCACAGGTACTCCACGCGCATCTCCCCCTCCATCGGCAATCGCGTGGTGGACACGGCCAAGGAGATCCTGGTGGGCTTCACCCCCAACGTGTACATCTACACCGACAACTACTCCAAGAAGGAGGCCGGCCTGTACTTACTCTCCCCCCCCTCCACCTGCTCACACCACCGATTGGTGGTGGTGGGGATAAAACCACCGCGCTTTCTTTTGAGAGGTTGCTCATCGCGTTGGCCCTGCCACCGTATGTGTGTCGCGTGTCGTGCGTGTCGTGCGTGTCGTGCATTGGCAGGTCGCCCGGCTACGCCGTCACGTTGGTAGCCGAGTCGGACAGCGGGTGTGTGCTATCGGCCGAATACTGCGCCAAGCCGCAGCAGCTGCCGGAGGACGTCGGCAAGCAGGCTGCCCACCTCCTGCTCCAGGAGGTGCTCCAGGTACACGACACGACACGACACGACACGACACGACACGACACGACACGACACGACACAACCCCATCAGGGGGGGTGAGGGGGACGCGCAATAGAAGGCTCAGCCAGCTGGCATGTGCTAACCACGTGGCTTTGGGTGGGGGGTCTGTACCAAGGGGGGATGCGTGGACTCGAGCAACCAGTTCCTGGTGGTGCTCTTCATGGCCCTCTGCCCCGAGGACCTCTCCTCCATCAAGGTGGGCAAGCTCTCTCCCTACACGTACGCCACCCCCCCCCCTTCCCCCCTCTCCTTCTCGCCCGCGCTAGCACACAAGCACCACACGGCACACGACGCACATGAACCTCCTCCTCACGTGGTGCTGCTGCTGGTGCTGGTGCTGGTGATCGTGCTGGTGGGTGGTGGGTGGTGGGTGGTGGGGCAGGATCGAGATGCTGCGGCACCTGCGGGACTTCTTCGGGATCAAGTTCAAGGTGGACCCCGACCCCGACACCAAGACGGTGCAGCTGTCGTGCCTGGGCGTGGGCTTCATCAACTACTCCAAGGCCGGCATCTAAAAACAAAAAACGACACCTCTCCCATTCACACGGACCTTGCTTGCATACCCCCCCCCAAACCAGCAGCAGCAGCACACTCTGTCTTGTCGTGGTCTCGTGTGCGTGGTGGTGGTGGTAGGTAGTATAGTAGTATATGGTGTGGTTTAGTACAGGTGGCCACCATCTCCATAGAAATGGTGCACAGATGACGAGGTACATCTGTCGTGGTGACAGTGGTAATAATAATAATAGAGGTGGGGTGGCTTTAGGTCGGGTCCAAACCGACCACGGGGTGGGAGGGTGGGAGGGAGCAGAGAGAGAGAGAGAGACCGTACAATCGCTCCATATCTCTCGTCAAGAGCGTGGAGCTAGAGCTTGTCTGCGCGGATGGGGGAAATGACGGACGAGTCGAGGAAGGAGGCCAACGGGGACAGGCACGCCGAGAGGTTGTTGGGCGAGCGGGCGAACGACGCGTTCAGCGAGATGGGGGTGCCCGGCGCCATCGGCGAGCAGGCAGGCGAAGCGTGGGCCGAACGAGGCGGCGAGCTGATCAACGACGACTGCGCGACGACAATCGATGAGATACCGCACCGCGGCCACCGCGGCCACCACGACCACCACCACGAGGTGCGGGGCCAACCAGGCTGGCAGGAGGGGAGGAGGGAATGGGGGGGTAGGGTACCTCGAACTTCTTCTTGAGGGCGATGGCGAACTTGTCGACGGTGTTGTTGTGGGACGACTTGACGATGTCTGGGCGGATGGGGGTGCCGCCGGGCGAGCGCTCGATGCCCTGCACCCGCTTCAGCTGGAACCCGGCCGGCACCTTGAGCGGCGAACCGCGCGCGCCCGCCCCGTGGGCCGGCTGGCGGGCCGCCGAACGCCGCAGCTGCACGTTGGTGATGTCCGCCAGCGACACGCTCAGCCCGCGCGGGGCCTTCCTTGAGCTGCCCCCGCTGAAGCTGCTGTTGCTCCCGCACGCCTCCTCGTCCACCACCACGTCCGACACTTTGGGTGGTGCCCCAGAAATAGAAACATAAATAGAAGTGTAAGCAAGCAAGACCTCCTCACGATCACGTGGCGCCACACACGACACACGACACACGACACACGACACACACGCACGACACAAATACGACACGACACAAATACAACACACATGCGATGCCGATGCGCAGAGATGGGGGAGAAGAGGGAGAGGGGGGATTAAAATAGTGTGCGTACGCTTGGTCGTGGGCTTGAGCTTGACGCGCATGAGGTCCTGGAGGGTGACGGCGGGGGTGGGGACTCCCCCCGCACGGGCTTTGGCGAGCACGCTCGACTGGACTCCGGCCTGTGTGCACACGCGTAGAGCCGTGTGGTATTCAGGCATCAGGCATCAGGCATCAGCACCACCGCCACCCATGCAAACGTATTGTGTGGAGAGGAGGCGAGGGAGGAAGGAAGGAGGCCTTCCGGGCAGGGGCGTGGTACGGACCTTGGACTTGATGATGACGAGGGGGGCACGGGGCATGGTGGGCGGAGGCGGCGGTGGAGGCAAGGGGGCCGCCGCCACCGGGGGCGCAGGAGGAAGAGCCACCCGCACGCCCTCGAACTGCTGCTGGCGCGCCTCCGCGACATGTCGCCGCTCGTCTGCCACGTCACAGAAGGAATGAATGCAATTGGGGCAAGCACCCCCCCCCCCGATGGTGAGCGCCGGCTGGGGGAGGGCAAGGCAGCAAGGGGGGGGGTACCGTGGGAGGGGGAAGAGGGCAACTGGTGGTGGTGGCCACGCTGCTGCTGCTGCAGCTGGTGGAGGGCCTTGTTCTGCTGTTTGAGGTGCTGTTCGGTGCGCTTCAGGCGCTTCTCGAGGCGCGCGATGGCGGACCGCAGGGCGCGCGCGTCCTCGTAGGCCGGCACGAGGGCGGCGACGAGGGCGGCGGTGGCCTCCCGCAGGGCGTGGGGCGCGCGGCGCACCAGGCGGAGCGGGCGGAGGAGGACGAGGTCGACGAGGAGGACGAGAGAGGCCCACATGAGGCCCACCAGGAGGGCGCGTGCGGCCCAGTAGAGGGCGCGGGCGCAGAGCGCGAGGAGGGAGGCCAGGGGCACCAGCCCGTAGTCCCACGGCAGCCGTAGCACCGCCTCGAACAGCGAGGGCAGCGGCGCACATGACGACGCTGACGTGTTGGGTCCACCAGCGGCGGCGGCGGGTTGTGCGTCGCAGCTCTTTTGATGAGGATTATGATGAGTACAACTACTGCTACTGCTGCTGCTGTCGCCCTTGGAGGCCCGCTGGCCATGGTGGTGCTGCTTGGATGTCTTTCGTCTTCCCATTCCCGCCGGTGTTGGTGTGGGTTGGCTGTGTGTTGGAAGGAGAGAGATAAGGGGAGGTGGTGCGAACGCGCCCGCCCCGGAGCTCGTGTTGTTGGAGACTGTTGTAGTGCGTTTTGGCGCCAAGCCCTCGTTTTTCCAACGGTCATGGCCATGAAGGAGAATTTCTTTTCTTTTTCTTCTTTCTACCGCAGATCGAACACGCATATCAAAAAAAAAAGATCTGCTGCACCCGACCAGATCAGCGGCGCCAACTGACAGTAATAAGAATAATAATAATCTCATTATGGAAGTGGATGCGTCGGCCTCCTTCGAGATTACCCAGGTCAAGGCCCTGCAAGGTACCACCTACACCCCGCCTCCTTTGCTGCTGCACACGTGCAAGCCCGCGGCGCATGTATGGCCACCCGGGCGCTGTCTAGGCGGGCGTGGGGGGGGGCAACGCTGTGGCGGTGGCGGCGCATGGTGGCACATGGTGGGCGTGAGCAACCAACCAACCAACCAACTCAACCACACCCAACCAAAGGGCACAGCGATCGGGTGTGGCACCTGGCCTGGTCGCCCTCCGGCAACCTGCTCGCCAGCTGCTCCGGAGACAAGACAATACGTGACCCCCCCCAATCACCAACCACCAACCACCACCAATCACCAGCAGCCACCAGTCAGCAGCAGCAGCAGCAGCAGCAGCAGCGCCACCAATAATGAGCATTGGCCTCTCGCCCTCTTCCGCGGTCCTGCTCACTTGCTGCATTTGGCGGCGGCGGTGTCTGCGTTGGTGGTGGTGGCGGTGGTGGCTCGGGAGCACATTCACCTGTGGGGCAGGGAGGGCACCGAGTGGGTGTGCAAGGCCATCCTCGAGGAGGGACACCAGCGGTACGCCCCTCCCCCCCCCGCTGCTCCGCTGCCACCGTGTGCGTGCGTGCGTGCCGGCTCACGTAGGTTGGTCGGCGTTGCCTCGCGCGGGGATCGCCGTCACCTGGTCGTTGTGGCGGCGGCGGCGGTGGTGCTGGCGGCGGCGGCGGCGGTGCAGGACGATACGGCGGGTGGAGTGGTCCCCGTGCGGACGCTACCTGGCGTCGGCGTCGTTCGACGCCACCACCTCCATCTGGGAGAACCAGCAGGGCGGTTCGTTTGCACCACCCACCCACCCACCCACCAGCCACCACCACCCTCTCCCCCGCCTCCCCATCCCAGCATTTCCTCCGTCGCGCCGTCGGATCACTCACGGCGGCGATGGCCAACTGCGCGCACGCGTGGTATTGGGGGGGGGGTCATCTCTCTCTCTCTCTCTTCGGGCAGAGTTCGAGTGCATCGCCACGCTGGAGGGCCACGAGAATGAGGTCAAGGGCGTGGCGTGGGACGCCAGCGGCGCCCTCCTCGCCACCTCCTCCCGCGACAAGAGTACGTGGGTTGGGGGGGGGGATACCCTGGTGGCCACACGCCGCGCCACACGCCAATGCTCGTCCTCCTCCTTTCTACAACCGCACCTCCCCCCCCCGGCCCCATTCACTCATCGGTCCTCCTGCCGCCACCTTCGCTGTCCGCCGGGGGGGGGGATGGTGGTGGTGGATCTACATGACATGCATGCAGGCGTGTGGATCTGGGCAAGTGCGTATCCCCTTTCAATCACACGCATGGCCATGCGCCGCCGCCGCCGCCTACACCACCAGCCACCACTCAACCAGCTGACACAACACGACACGACACGGGAATGCAGTGGAATCGAACAAGGAGTTCGAGTGCGTGAGCGTGCTGCACGGGCACACCCAAGACGTCAAGTCAGTCAAGTGGCACCCCACCAAGGAGGTGCGCCACACGCGACACCCGGCACACGGGAATCTCTGCCTGCGCCGTCCTCGACAATCGGTGGGGGGTGGTGTACTGACCACCAAGCGGCGTGTGCGGTGGTGCGTGTTGTGCGTGTGGTGCGTGTGGCGTGGGAGCAGGTGCTAGTGTCGTGCAGCTACGACGACACCATCAAGCTGTGGGCCGACGACCAGGACGATTGGTACTGCCTCGACACGCTCACCGGCCACACCTCCACCGTGTGGGAAGTCGCCCTCAGCAAGGACGGCGAGCGCATGGGCACGGCTACCCACCACCACCACCACCACCACCACCACCAATACTCCCCCCCCCATGTATTTGTTGCCGCCCTCCTCCTCTCCACCCCCCCCCCTCTTTTTCTCCTCCCTTCCCTCATCCGTCTTCCGCGGTTGGACGCGTTTGGCTACTAATACTAATAAGTCGCGGGTGGGGCTTGGGGGGGGGGAGTGCGTGCTTTCTATATATATATATAATGTGGTCCACACGTGTAGTTTCGTGCAGCGATGACAAAACGCTGATCGTGTGGCGACTCTTTCCCGCCGAAGGGGCCTCAGGTATCACTGCTCCCCCCCCCCAATCTTGCCCTCCAAAGCCGTCTGATTTGCTCCGACCACCGCCGGAGCTTGCGTGGCGTACGCGTACGCTCTCTCCATTGGCATTCGCTGACGGACGCCTGGTGGTGGCTGGTGTGGTACTCCCTGCGTGCGTGATGGCTGGTGGCGCACTGTGGTGAACGGTGTGCACCCGGACAGCGGCTTCGCATGGCAAGCACGGGCGATATCATCCGGTGTGCACGCTCAAGG
>NW_004457584.1:300396-314693 GCF_000313135.1 Acanthamoeba castellanii str. Neff
CCTTCACCGACGAATGTTGTGGCCGCGCGGGGTCAAGGGACTCACTCTGGTCCGTCTCTCTCCCCCCCCCTCTCCCTCTGCTCGGCCAGCGTGGACTGGAGCGCCGGTGGACTGATCGTCAGCGGGGCGGCCGACGACACCTTGCGGATATTCGCCCTTGTGCGTACCCCTCTCCAGTGTGGGGAACTTTGGTGGTGGTGGGGGGGGGGCAATTTGAAGGAAATGTGTGTGTGTGTGTATTTCTGTATACGTCGTTGATGGCGGCGGCGGCGGCGGTGGCGGTTCTTCTCCTCCTCCTCCTTCGCCTTCCTTCGACTTGCCTTGCAGGATGCCGCTTCTTCGAGTGCGGACGGGCACCAGGAGCCGTACAGGCTGCTCTGCGAGAAGACGCAGGCGCACTCCTCGGACATAAACTGCGTGCGGTGCGTGCCTCCCTCCCCAACGGCCAGCGCGCGCAGGCCCAGAACGTGGAGCCCATGGCTCTGCACACGTGTGCTCATCATCGCCGGTCTGTGTGGCAACACAAGTGTAGGTGGTGCCCCACGGACCCCACCTTGTTGGCGTCGTGTGGGGACGACAACGCCGTGCGCATTTGGCAGGTCGCCAGGAAGGCTTGAGTCAAGGCTCAAGCGGTCCACATATGGATCTGAGCCGTGCGCACGGGGTGCTTGCTTGCTTGCTTGCTTGCTTGCTTGCTTGTGTGCAAAACAAACGACATATATGGCCTGCAGCAGCAGCAGCAGCAGCAGCAGCAGCAGACCTTTGGACCTGTTCCCCTCCTCCTGCAGGAGCTGCTTGCCAGACCTGACCTTTTTTTCTTTTTCTTTTTCTTTTTCCCATCCCGCCAAAACTTTTCTGTTGGTCTTTTCTTTTCTGCCGCCACCCTCCCGCGAATTCAATTCATCCTTCCTGCCCTGACCAGAGTACTTCCCAGCGGCGACGATTGTTTGCGACCGGAATCTCTTAAGGCATAAGACGAAGGCGAGCGAGAATGAGCAGCAATTCTGAGGATGATCGTGATGATGACCTCGATGAAGTGGAGGATGACGAGGTGAGCGAAGATATGGACAGCGAGGAGGAAGAGGAGCGCCGGCCGCCGAGCTCGGCGGGACGTAAGAGAGGCGGCGAGGATGGAGGGGGGCGAGGAGGAGGCGGCGGGGCAGCGGCCAAGAGGCGGCGGCGCAGCGGGGGTGCGGGCGATGTGAGCCGGTTCTTCGAGCTGGAGGCCAAGGACACGGACGAGGAGGGGTCGGAGGAGGAGGAGGAGGTGGAGGAGCTGTTTGCCGACGAGGCGGCCGAGGCCGAGGCGCTGGCGACGGCGACGCGGGAGCGGGAGCGCACGCGGCGGGCCATGGTGGCCGAGGCGCTGGGCGGGGAGGACGGGGAGGAGGACGTGCGGGCCAAGGCGCGCGAGCTGGAGGAGCGCTACCGCTACTATGGCCGGGCCGAGTACGGCGGCGGCGAGGGCGGGGCCGAGGAGCGGGGCGAGATCGCGCAGCAGAGCTTCCTGCCCTCGGTGCGCGACCCCAAGCTGTGGCTGATCAAGTGCAAGAAGGGCAAGGAGCGGGAGACCGTCGTCTGCCTCATGCAAAAGTACTTTGATGTGGATGGCACTGATCGCCAGCTGCTCATCAAGTCGGCCTCGTGCGCCGACAATCTAAAGGGCTACATCTACGTCGAGGCCGAAAAAGAAATCCACGTCAAGCAGGCCATCACGGGACTGCGCAATCTCATCGCCTGGGATCTCAAGCTGGTGCCCCTCAAGGAGATGACGGCCATCTTCACCGTGGCCAAGAAGGCGCTCAACCTGCGCCGCGACGCCTGGGTGCGCATCAAGCGGGGCACCTACAAGGGCGACCTCGCCCAGGTGCTCGACGTCGACGAGACCCGCGCGCGCGTTACGGTGCGGCTGATCCCGCGGCTCGACCTCACCAAGCTCCACAGCGTGGCCGACCTCGACGACGACGAGGACGACGATGACGCCACGGCCAAGCGCAAGCGCAAGACGCGCCCGCCGCAGCGCTTCTTCAACGACGAGGAGGTGCGCAAGCTGGCCGGCAGCGAGGTCGAGTCGCGGCCGTCGGGGCGCGGCGGCAAGTACTTTGTGTTTGCCATGCAGAAGTTCAAGGACGGCTTCCTGCACAAGCCCATGAACATCAAGAGCCTCGAGACCGACAACATCGAACCCACCCTCGACGAGCTCCAGAAGTTCCAGGCCCCGCCCTCGTCCCTGGCCGGCGGCGGCAACGGCGACGACGACGACGGGGCGGGCTCGGCGGCGGTGGCGCTGTCGTCGACGCTGTCGGCGCTGGCCAAGTCGCAGCAGCAGGGCGCCGGCGCGGGCGGCAAGAAGCGCGGGGCCACGTTCATCAAGGGCGACGCGGTGGCGGTGGTGGAGGGCGATCTCAAGCACCTGATGGGCATCGTCGAGTCGGTGAGCGACAACATGGTCACCATCCTGCCCAAGCACGAGGACCTGCGCGACCTGCTCACGTTCCCGGCCGAGCAGCTGACCAAGTACGTCAAGATGGGCGACCACGTCAAGGTCATCTCGGGCCGGTTCGAGGGCGAGACGGGCCTCATCCTGCGCGTGGACGGCAACATCGTCACCATCTTCTCCGACCTCACCATGAAGGAGATCCAGGTGCTCGCGCAGGACATCCAGGAGGCCACCGAGGTGGCCGCGGGCAACCTGCAGCTGGGCAACTACGAGCTCCACGACCTGGTCCAGATCGACCCGCAGACCGTGGGCATGATCGTCAAGGTCGAGCGCGACTCCTTCCGCATCATGGACACCGCGGGCAAGGTCACCTCCTACCCGCTCCAGGCCATCCAAAACAAGCGCACCAACCGCCACGCCGTCGCCTTCGACAAGAACCAGAGCCAGGTCACCGTCGGCGACGTCCTCCAGGTCGTCGAGGGACCGCTCAAGGGCCGCCAGGGCACCGTGCGCCACATCCACCGCTACTTTGCCTTCCTCCACTCCAACGCCGTGCTCGACAACACCGGCATCTTCGTCGTACGCGTCGCCAGCACCACCGTACTCGGCGGCGGCAAGAACCGCGCCCGCCCCGGACCCTCCCCCTCCGCCCGCGGCGCACACTCGGCGGCCGGCGGCGGCGGCTACGGCCACGGCCACCACCCGATGTCCGGCATGCCCAGCCCCTCCCGCTCCCTCATGAGCCCCTCCCGCTCCCTCGGGAGCGGCCCGCCCGGCGGAGGCCCCCGCGGCCGCCCACAGGATCCTGCCGGCGGACGAGGTCGCGGCGGCGGCCGAGGCCGAGGGCGCGGGCGCGAGGACAGCCTCATCCACAAGACCGTCACGGTCGGGCGAGGCCCGTGGAAGGGCTACGTGGGCATCGTCGTCGACGCCACCGACAACAGTGCCCGCGTGGAGCTCCACACCAACTGCAAGACCGTCAACGTGGACCGCACCTTCCTCACCATCATCGACGCCGAAGGCCGCCGCGAGCCCGCCACGGCCGCCGGAGCCGCCTCGGGAGGCTTCCAGGAGGGCGTCCCTGCGACTCCCTCGTGGGCCTCCTCCCGCACGCCCATGCGCGGCGACGGCGACGGGTCCGCCACGCCCATGCGGGCCGGCACGCCCATGCGGTCCAGCACGCCCTCCCACGACGCCTGGAACCCGACGACGCCTTCTCGCGCCACCTCGTGGGACGACAACCCCGTTGGCCACCACCCCAACGAGTACGGCAGCATCGGCGGCTCCTACGGCGTCGCGGCAGGCGGCTACGCCCAATCCTCCTCATCGTCGTCGTCGTCGGCGATCACACCCTTCTCGCCCTTCTCCCCGGCGCCGGTGGGCCGCGACCGGGATGATCAGATGTTGCTGCCGCGCACGCCCTCGGAGGGCATTTACAACCCGGCCACGCCCTCGGGGGGCTACACGCCCCACTTCACGCCCATGGAAAGCCACTACACGCCTGACCAGCCCACCCCTCGCGGAGGACCCAACGAGGTGTCGACGCCCGGCTACACGCCCTACACCGCCACGCCCCAGGCCTACCCCGCCACGCCGGCCACCCCCGGTATCCCGCAGACGCCCGGCACGCCCGGCATGATGTCCCTCCCGTCTCTTGCGCGCGCCTCCGCGCCGGCCACGCCCGGCATGATCAGCTACGACTCCGACCGAGTGGACACGACCAACACCGTCGCCGGCGGCGTGATGTCGACGGACGAGCCATGGACCACCGAGGGCATCGAAGTGCGCGTGAGCGACGCCTACCGCGGCGGGCAGTACAGCCAAGCTAGCGCCGTCATCACCTCGGCCGGCCGCGACTCATGTCGGGTCACCGTGCGCGACAGAGACGGCAACGACCTGGAGTCGCTCTCCATACCTTCCCCCTACCTCGAACCCGTGGTGCCCGCCAAGAAGGACCGCGTCAAGGTCATCCGCGGCGAGCTCAAGGGTAACGTCGGCCTCCTCGTCGGAATCGACGGCAGTGACGGTATCGTGAAGATGGAGCCCAATCTCGACATCAAGCTTCTCGCCCTCCCTCTCCTCGCCCGCTATCACCACCGTAAATAGATCACCACCTCTTCTTCCCCGCGTTCTCTTCGCCGGTGATGGCGCAGCTCTCGTTACTCTCTCTCTCTCACACTCTCTCTCTGTGTTTTTGATTGGGACGACCCCAACAAACCCCAATCATTGGGGTCGGTGGTGGCGGTGAGATCTTGCAAGCTACCTGCGGTGGGCAGGCTGGTTGATGGCCTGATGCACGTAGTCCACCACTTGGCTCGTCGGCGCTTGGGCCAGGCTCTGCAGCAGGAAGGAATCGAGCGTCACGGGGAACACCACCGCCGCCATCGCCGAACCGCTTCGCTCAGCTTCAGTCCTCGCGGTCTCTGCCTTTTGCCAGGCGTCCAACGCCTTGAACATGTCCTGTGTGTCGTTGGTCGGTCGTATACATATGCGTCCGTGGGGCAGGCAGCCCGGTCGGGTAAGTTGCCGGAACAAAGCGGAAGGGAGGTGCGGGCAATCGTACGTCCATCTCCTCGAAGAACGAGAGGGCATGCTGACGAAAAGTGGAACTCAACGTATCGGCGGCTGCAGCGCCCGGGCGTGCTTTGCTCACGCTCGCCGGAGGAGAAGAATCCGTGAGCTGCGGTGATCCACAAGAAGCGTCAGGCGTTGTCGGGAGGGACAACACCGGCACCCGCTTCAGCTGTCTGTGCAGGGAAAGAGCGAAATTGGTGGTGGTTCCCATAAACATCGAGCGAGCCTCTCTGAGCATGGGTGTGCATGCGTGCACTGTGTGGTGTGTGTGTGTGCGTGCGTGCGTGTGAACATACGCTTGCAGATCCTTCTGCGCATGGCGCATGCTGTCCTTCTTCAGGCAGAATGCGCGAGCGAGAGCCACGCCCACGCAGCGATGGCACACGGAGGCCCGCAGCTTATCCTTCTGCAGATGGAGGCGGACCGTCATCGTCAGCCTCAGCCACGCTCGCGGAGATCTATGCATGACATAAAAAAATACACCGGCTAACGTACGTCGTGGGTGGCGATTTTGAGGATGTCGTCGAAGAATTTGGCGGTGCGTTTGTACATGTGGGCGGCGTTCTTCAGCGGGGAGTTGTGCTCGGTGGCCTCTTGCTCGAGTTGGTGGCAGCACTGCAGGTATTTGAGGCCAGCTTCTATGTACAGGCCGAGAGCCTCATGCGCTCCGTCCGTTTTCATGGCCTTGTCGGCCGCACGCTTCAGCGTGTTGGCCTCCGACTTTAGGCCGTTGCTGCTGGTGGTGGTGGTGGTGGTGGTGGTGGTGGTGGTGGTGGTGGTCGTGCTGCCTCGCCTAAAAGTGTCCGTGTGTCACGACACACACGACACACACGCAGAGAGAGAGAGAGAGAGACGGTGAGGCCTCGTACGGAGATGCTGCTGCTGCGCATGCGTGGCCAGATGAGAGGGAGCGGCGGCGCGTACGAGGAATGCGCCTCGCCAGCAGCGGGAGGCCCCACCGCCTGGTCCGGCTTGCCTGCCGCTTGTGGCCCCGCGCTGCCACCTTCTATGATGACGGAGACCACCACCAACGCGCACACACGACACACATGCACGAGACACGGTTGGACGGCTCCACACGGACAGCCGCAGCAGCAGGGCCAGCGTCAGGGCGGCCACGACGCCATCAAGGCCGTACCTTTGGAGAAGGGCAGCTGCGGTTTGGCGGATGGCTTGGGTGTCGTCGTCTTGGCGGCGGCGGCGGGTCGTGTGGTGCGCTCCTTGGGGAGGGGTTCGTCCTTGGGCGGGGCGCTCCTCTCGCTCCCTCGCGCACGTTCTCGCTCCTTGTGTCGCTGCTGCTGCTCCCTCCGCTCCCGCAGGTCGGGGCGTGGGTCGGGGTCGCGACGCTCCTTGCTCTCGCGGGGCGAAGTCCGTTCCCTGCTGTCGCGGGGCTCCTTGGCCTCTCTGTCGCGCAGGAGCTCCTCGCTTCCCGCTTCCCGCTTGACGCGCTTGGGCTCCGGCTCTTTGCCCCGCCCCTTGTGCTGCTGCTCGCCTCCTCCTCCTCCTCCTGCCGCCGCCGCCGCTGCTGCTGCTGCCCTGGCTGACGACGACGACGACGAAGCCGCCGCCGCCGCGTCGCTGGCGCGTCTGGGCCGGTCGTGGGAGGAAGGGGCCTCCCGCTTCCGTTTGTGTGCCTCGCCCGCCGAGGACGACGATGACGACGTGGGCGAACGCTCCCGGGAGGGCGGGGAGCTCGTCGTTGGCGAGTGGGCCTCCTCGCGACGGCGCTGCTGCTGGCGATGGCGCAGCACCCGGGCCGGCGAATCGCCGTCGGCGGCCTCGCCCCCCGCAACAACCATCGGTGGCGAATGTGCTGAGAGCTCCTCCAGGCCCGGGCGGACAGGGGAGGCAGCGCCCGCCGGCCCGTCACGCAGTGGCGACACGAGCGGAGACCCGAACGGCATCGACACCATTTCCTGTCGTGCACACACACGGCACGCACGGCACCGCCAGGAGACGGACAAGCAGGGCCTCCCCACGTCAGTGGTCTCGTCCACGTCATGCTCCGACCCACTGCCAAACGTCGCACGGCACACGGCACACGACACACGGCACACGGCACACGACACGGCAGGGCAAGCGCATGCACATAACCCTTCCTCGCTGCTGCTGCTGCTTATGCTGGCCCATTGCATGCGAGGCGGGCAATCACGGCGTTTTGCCCACGGCGTGTTTTTTTGAGAGGCCATTGGGGGGGGGAGAGGGGGCTGTGTGTCGTACCTGCACCAGCTTGAGGGGCGACGAGGAAGAGGGTCGTCCTGCTGTGGCAGCCCCGTGGGTGGTGGCAGACTTGTTGCTGTTGTTAGTCCCTGCTGTGTCATCGCCGCCACCGCTGCCCCTCTGCTACCAGCAGCAGCAGCAGCAGCAGCAGCCATGAATCCCCCGGGGTGTGGTGTGAGGATCCGGGGTAACCGCCGCGTTGGATCAGATGGAGAAGGAGGCAAGGGGCATACCGAGGAGGCGGGCAGGGAGGGCTTGTCTTTGTGGAGAGAACGCGAGTGCCTGGTCCGTTACCCACCCAACCCAACCCAACCCGCAAAGTGGTGTACCGCGCCACGGTTGGCTTTGCTGCTGCTGCTGCTGCTGCAAATGGGAGGAAGGAGGGCAACGCACGAGGAAGGGTCATTGGGAGGGGTTGTGGCAGATGAGGAGGAGGAGGATGAGGGGGTGGTGGGTGAGCAGCGTCGCTTCAGTTGGGCCACGGCAGAGGCTGAAAACTGCTTGTGGGGCAGGAACGACCCGTATTCATCCGCCAGGGGCTCGCCAAATGGCCCACCCCCTTCGCGCTGTTCGCCACGCCCTGCCATGGGCCTGCCTTTTTTCCGTAATCTCTTCCCCTCTACACCCACCTACACGGCTGACTATCTACCGTTTGTGTGAGTAGAAAAAAAGAAATGAAAGGAAATGTGCGGTCGCAGATAAAAAGTGTTCTTTGCTTTTGTCGTGGGCAAAAACAGTTCCGTGCTAGGGCCTCACTGCGGCGGCAGCTCCTCGGAGGCCACGGTGGAGGTGGAGGCGGTGGAGGTGGAGGTGGAGGCGGTGGAGGTGGAGGTGGTGGAGGTGGTGTCCGAGTTGCGTGCGGCGGCTTCGAGGATGGAGTTGAGGCGAGCGAGCATGGAGCGCGGGTCGTCCATGAGGCCGGCGGCGATGAGGGCGTTATCAAAGACCTGCTCGGCGACGGCCTTGGCGAAGGAGGGCTCGCGGCGGCGGAGTGAGTTGAGGCGGGTGATGATGGGGTGGGCGGCGTTGATCTCCAGGCGCTGCTTGGGGAGCTTGGGCGCGCGCGACGGGTCGACAAACTTCATCATGCGGCGGAAGGAGGCCGACTCGTGGTCGACGATGATGGCGGGCGACGACACGAGCCGCTTGGTCTCCTTGACCGAGGAGACGCGGTCGAGGAGGGTGGTCTTCATCCACTTGGCCAGCTCCTCGACCTCCTGCGGGTCGAGCGAGAGCTCGCCGGCGTGCGCCTGCGGGGAGGAGGAGGCGTCGTTGTTGTTGTTGTTGCCGGTGGTGGTGGAGGCGGGGCGTGCGAGTTCGGCGGGGAGCTGTGCGGACTCGATGGAGAGGATGCGCTTGCCGGCGTACTCGGCGAGGTTCTGCATGACAAAGTCGTCCATGGAGGTGTAGAGGAAGAGGACCTCGACGCCGCGCTGCTTGAAGGCCTCGTAGTAGGGCGAGCTCTCGGCAAAGGTGCGCGAGGGCACGCACAGGTAGTAGATGGCCGTCTGCTGGTCCTGCATGCGCTTGGCGTAGGCCTCGAGCGAGGTCACGTCGCCTTCGCCCGTGGCCGACGACTCACAGCGCAGCAGCCCGCCCAGCTCGTCCTTCCACTTGGCGTCGGTGCAGATGCCCTCCTTGATGAAGCTCCCGTACTCCTTCCAGAACTTGGCGTTGTACTTGTCCGGGTCGCTCGCCGCCTCGTCCTGGAACAGCTTGAGCAGGCGCCCCGTCACCACGTTGCCCAGCCGCTTGATGAGATCGCTGTCCTGGAAGTGCTCCCGCGACAGGTGCAGCGACACGTCCTCGCAGTCCACCACGCCCTTCATGAACCGCAGCCAGTCCGGCACCAGCGCCTTCATCTTGGGCTTCACCAGCACCTTGCGCGAGAACAGCGACACGCCTGGATCCATGCGACCCATCCCGTACTTCTCCTGGTGCTGCTCTGGCACGTAGAACAGCGACTGGATCGAGAACGGCGCATCCGACGTGAAGTGCAGCCTGTCACGCACACGCACACGCACACGCGGGTGACGGGGTGGGGGGATGAGGAGGAGGAGGAGAGAGAGAGAGAGAGCGGTTTCTCTTCAGAGACCCCCATACCAGCGCGCAAGTGGCGGGGCGGAGCAGCAGGAGGAGTGGGTAGTAGGAGTACCGGTAAATGGGCAGGTCATAGGAGTGGGCCAGGAATTGGTAGAACTGCTTGTGGTCCTCCTCGCTGATGCTTTGCTTGGGCAGCGTCCACAGCGGGCGCACCGTGTTGACCCTCTCCCCGTTGAGCTTGATGGGGAAGCCCACAAAGTTGGAGTACTTCTTGATGATGCCTGGTGGGTGGGTGGTTAAGGTCGCCAGTCAGTCAATCAGTCACTCGGCATGGTTGCGTCCCTCCCCACACGTGACGCACAGGCATCTATATCTATATATATATATATACACCACCGCACACGCGGGAGGAAGGGCGTGTATCGCGTACTGTCGATCGTCTGCTTCTTGGCAAAGTGCTCCTGGCCCTCGAGGAGCTGGATGATGATCTTGGTGCCGCGGCTCACCCCCTCGGCCTCCGCGATGGTGTAGGCGCCCGTGCTACAGTGGGTGCCGGTGGTCGCGACATGGTGAGACGTGGTTGGGTTGAGGGTTGGCACAGGAAAAGGTCAAGGCGGGTCCGTCCAAGGAGGAGGAGGGGTTACCCATCGGAGGTCCAGCAGTAGCCCTTGGAGCCGGGGGCGGCGGAGCGGGAGTAGACCTTGACGCGGTTGCCGACCATGAAGGCCGAGTAGAAGCCCACGCCGAACTGGCCGATGATGTTGGAGGCGTCCTTGCCCTCCAGCTGTCGGAGGTACTCCTGGGTGCCCGAGTGGGCGATGGTGCCCAGGTTCTTGATCAGCTCCTCCTTCTTCATGCCGATGCCAAAGTCCTGGATGGTGATCGTCTTGTTCTTGTCGTCGGTGGCGATGTGGATCTCCAGCGGGAGGTACTTGTCGTCGTACTCCTTGCCCGTCACGTCCAGGTGCCTCAGCTTCTCCGACGCGTCCGACGCGTTCGAGATGAGCTCTCGCACGAACACCTTTGTTCAGACGCAGGCACGCAGGCACACGTCCCCACCGGCGCCGCAGCACGCGCAGTCAGACACCGCGCACGCGAATTGAGGACAGCCCCCAAGGAGGTACAAAGGCGCGTACCTCCTTGTCGGTGTAGAGGGAGTGGGCGACGATGCGGAGGAGCTTGGCCGTTTCCGACTGGAAGGGGAGCGTTTCGGCCTGGCCGGAGACGGTCTCGGTCTCCTCGATGAGCGTCTCCTTGCCTTCCTCGGCCTCAGACACAGCTCCGCCAGCGCGGGCAGACTCTGGCGTGGCCGCCGCCTCGGCCGTACGAACGAGCTCCGCCTCTTCGGGCTCCCGCGCACCAGCAGCGCGCATCCCGATCGCCGTGGAGCGGTAGGCTCGCTTCGCGCCTGCGGTGTGGTTCACTGGCGTCGGGCACGCCAGCACAAAAGTCACAACACACACACACACACACACAAGGGCGGTTAGCATTCATTTGTCGCGTGCCGTTCGCCCCCCCACCAAGGAGGGAAACGGCAAGAATGGGCAGCAGCGGCCAACCAGCAAGAGGGGGGGGCAGAACATACCTTGCAGTGCCGACGGCACGCAAGAACGAGAGCGACGTCCCACGACGACGACCTTGTTGTGTGTCCCAGCAACCTCTGCCTGATAAAGGGAGAGCAGAGGTGAAAGGGGGCGAGGCGGGACACTGTGAGCACGCCGCCGCACAAGTCTTAGGGTTTCGAACCCCCCTACGGATGCTAGCATCATCCGGAGATCCACCAAATTGGAGATGGGGAGGGGGTACCAGAGGACGCGCGGGGACATGATGGGCAGGAGCAGGAGCACGAAGCACTGCGCGGTGGGGGCGGCTACTATTCTTGACGGCAGCGGAGCGCATGGCAGGCAGGCAGGCAGGCAGGCACGTACGTGGAGTGTCTCGCTCTACTACTGAAGAGGAGCAGCACTCGGGCTCCGGCCTTTTCTTTCCTCGGCGTCGGAATTCGGGTGACGTCACGGTTCTGCCCAGGAAAAAAGTCGAGAAAAGTCGGTCGTGCAGGTTTTGTTGAGTATCAATCAATCAGCGGCAGCGACATGGAAGGTGCGGGCAAGCGAAAGCGTAACGATGTCGAAGGAGAGGACAAGGAAAAGGAAGCAGGCCCGAACCATGCCACCAAGGAGGGCAATGAGGAGGTAGCGCCCCACGCCAAGCAGCCCAAGATGGACCCCTCGCCCGCTCCTGCCGTCGGTCCACCGCGACCCACTGGCGAAGCCTCAAGCGCTAAGAAGCAGAAAAAGAAGAAAGGTAGAGCTACTTGGTTCACTCTTCAACGTCCGTGTGTCCCCGTAGTGGGGTGGGGGTGGGGCTCCGGTCTCTTAAAGGCGACGTCGTGCGGCACTGGTGGTGGTGGTGGTGGTGGTGGGGTTTCAGTGTTGCAGTTCGAGCAGCTCTACCTGCAGAGGCTTCCCTGCGCGGAAATGTACGAAAAGAGCTACATGCACCGCGACCATGTCACGCACACGGCAATATCGCGCAAGGACTTTTTCATCACGGCCAGCAAAGATGGGCACGTCAAGTTTTGGAAGAAGAAGCCCGAGGGCATCGAGTTTGTAAAACACTTCCGTGCCCACGTTGGTTTGCTCCCCCCCCCTCTTCCCCCTCTACTCCAGCGCCAACCAAGGCATCGCGCTGCTCACACACCCGCCTCTCAAATAATACTGATACTTCTAATGTTACCTACTACGGCAACCTACTACCTACTACCTACTGACTATGATGGTACAGGACCCGTGGCGGGCTTGGCGGTGAGTCGCGACGGGACACTGTTGTGCACCAGCTCGCTCGACAAGACTCTCAAGATATTCGACATCACCGGCTTTGGTACCCTTACCCCCTTTTGTGGCCCCTGCTTCCTCTACCAGCGAGCAGCGCTAGCACCCACAGCACCGTCTGACACGTCCCGTGGTATCTATCGGCTATCTATCGTTGGTGCCGCGGCGGCGTGAGCAGACATGATCAATATGATCTCGCTGCCCTTCGTGCCGGGGGTGTGCGAGTGGGTAACGCAGAGGGCAACGGGGCGGCCTCTCCTGGCGGTGGCGAGTGCCGAGGGTCCGGAGATCTACCTGTATTCGATCAACCCCGACGTGGTGGACGACGTGCCCACACCCAAGCACGTGGTCCGCGTCCATTCCGCGCCAGGTGACAACACCCCGCCCCCGCTTCGCCCCAGATAAACCCCCGCCACCTGCTGCGTTCTCATGCGTGTGCGTCTTGTCGGGTGTGGGGTGGGGAACCATGTGGTCCATCACAGTGCGCCTGATGAAGTCGAATGACGCGTTCGAGGCCGTGGTCTCTGTGGACGGCAAGGGCATGGTGGAGTATTGGTCGGCGAACGATTTCGCCTTCCCGAGCAGCACCGTCAAGTTCGCCTACAAGACCGACACCGACCTCTACGAGTTTGCCAAGTGCAAGACACTGCCCGTCTCCCTCGAGTTCAGCCCCGATGGACGTCTCTTTGCCACCATGTCGCATGACAGGCAGGTGCGTGCTTGCGCCCATGCCTCGCGTCCCCACCAGCCGCCAGCCGCCAGCCACCACCGCCAGCCACCACCACTCCCGCGGTCCGCCCACGGCCACATGTGATCTCCCTCACCTGGCCTGGTGGTGCTCGCAGTGCGTCTCACTCCGCGCACGTCCTCTCTCTCCACCGCCACTTCAACTCTTTTCTCCCAACAGGTGCGCATCTTTAGGTTTCTCACGGGCAAGGTCAGCAGAACCTACAACGAGTCTCTCAGCGTGTTTGTAGACGCGCAGAGGGACGGCTCCTCGCCGTACAGGCTCGACCCCATCGACTTTGGGCGCCGGTACCCCCCCTTCTCCTCCCTCTCCTCCGCGTCTATCTACCAGTGTGTGTCGTGTGTCGTATGTCGTGTCGTGTCGTGTCGTCATTTACAGTGCGCGCACACACTATTGTCATCTTTTTGGTTCTTAAAGGTTGCTGTCGCAAAACAAAGCTCATCGTATCGTTGTTGTGCAACGTGCAGTGTGGCCGTGGAGAAGTCATTGGATGTGGCCAAGGACAAAGCGCCGCCCTCCAACGTCATTTTCGATGACAGCGGCAACTTTGTGTTGTATCCGACAATGGCTGGCATCAAGGTGGTGAACCTGGTCACCAACCAGCTGGTCAGGCTCATCGGCAAGGTAAGTAGTGGTCGTTACCTCTCTTTTTTCTCCCATCCTTTACCGTGGCGGCGGGTGTTTGTGTTTGAGGCTACGACCTCAATTCTTTGTGTGTGTGTGTGTGTGTGTGGGAAACGACAGGTGGAGGCGACGGAGCGTTTCCTGGCGATCGCGCTGTACCAGGGGCGCACGCAGGGGTCGGTCGAGACGGGGGACATGCGGGCGGATGCGGAGGAGGATCCCACGCTGGTGTGCGCTGCGTTCAAGAAGGGCCGCTTCTACCTCTTCAGCCGCCGGGAGCCGGAGGAGGGGGAGGACATTCTGCACGGCGGGCGGGATGTTTTCAACGAGCGTCCGCCCAAGGACGAGGCGGTGGCGGCTGCCAAGCCCATCGCGAGTCACCTGGGGTCGGCGGCGGTCATCCACACGACGATGGGCGACATTCACGTGCAGCTGTTCCCCGTCGAGTGTCCCAAGACCGTGGAGAACTTTGCCACCCATTCGCGGAACGGCTACTACAACGGTCTCCTCTTCCACCGTGTCATCCGGGGCTTCATGGCTCAAACCGGCGACCCGCTCGGTGACGGCACTGGCGGCACCTCCATCTGGGGTTCCGACTTTGAGGACGAGTTCCACCCCAAGCTCCGCCACGACAGGCCCTTCACCGTCTCCATGGCCAACGCTGGACCCAACACCAACGGCTCCCAGTTCTTCATCACCACCGCCGCCATCCCTCGCCTAGACGGCAAGCACACCGTCTTTGGCCGCGTCACCAGGGGCTCCGAGGTCGTGCTCGCCCTCGAGAAGGTCAAGACCGACAAGAACGACAAGCCCCTCA
>NW_004457584.1:315184-384986 GCF_000313135.1 Acanthamoeba castellanii str. Neff
ATGCATTTTACATAATGCCAGCATGCATTTTATGCATGGTGTCCATGGATAAGATGCATGTCGGCATTATGTAAAATGTGTACACTAACACACATGTCATGCATGTGGTCCACACATAACACACATGTCATGCATGTGGTCCCCACATAACACACATGTTAGGTGTGTGGTCTGCATGCAACATGCATATTTCATGTGTGGCCAAGGCACACCATGCATTCTTCATGTACTTCCAACTCATACTGCAAATGTGACCTGAATAGCATGCATGCTACGCATTTTATCCATACTACGCGTTATCGTTGCATCCCCTGAGTGTTGCCTGAAATGGGATTTGATCCAGCGACCTGTCTGTGAAGTGCTTCGGCCCCATGTTGATGCCGTCTTCGGTGGGGGGATTTAGGGAGGATTTTCAAACGAGTGACAGGCGCTAGCCAGATTCGAACTCGCAATCCTCTGCTACCATGTTGGAACAAGGACCATCCGACCAAAAGTGCCTAGACAACTTTTGGTGGGGTAGGTTGGGTTGCCAGTGACCCTCAACAGAGCCCTGCGTGCAACATCTTGTAGCCCGTAATCTAATTGGTCTGGATAATTGTTTGCAGGCCTCTAGCTATCCAGGCAAGCGAGAAAACTGATTCACTTTGTTTTCAAAAGTGATTTTTACGCTTTGAGTTGTGAATCCAACAGCGCACTGTTGAGCTCTGAGCTGGACGCCATCTTGTAGCCCGTGGTCTGATTGGTCTGGATATTAATTTTCGGGCCTCTAGCTATAAAGGCAAGCGAGATAACAAATCCGCTTTGTTGTCGGAAGTGATTTTAAGCGATTAGTTGTAAGGCAATTAGTTGTCCGGAGAGCGCGCTGTGGAGCCCTGAGGTGTGCGCCATCTTGTAGCCCGTGGTCTAGTTTGTTAGGACTTTTATTTTCAGGCCTCTAGCTATCAAGGCAAGCGAGGAAACTGATCCGCTTTGCGTGGTGGACAGCTTCTGAGCGGCGAGGTGTGAGGCGAACAGCGCGCTGTGGAGCCCTGAGGTGTGCGCCATCTTGTAGCCCGTGGTCTAGTTGGTCTGGATATTTATTTTCAGGCCTCTAGCTTTCAAGGCAAGCCAGAAAACTGATCCCCTTTGTGTGGTGCATGTTCGTCTGGCAAAAAATCTAAGTCCAAAACTCCGCCCCACGGGGAGTACGGCGTTTGCGGCCCACACAATATTATTTTTTTTGTATTTGTATTTGTATTTATTTTATTTTTGTCGACACCCGCTCCGGCCAAGCAAGGTTGCTTACCCCTAGTCATCCATCTTGCGCCGCTTGGTGTTCTGGGCGGAGGAGCCTTGTGATTGGTGGTCCCCTGGTGTGGGCCGTGCTCTCTTTGGCGCGGAGGCTGTGGTGCTGTTGCCCTTTTTCCCCCCCACCTTGCGGCCACGGGAGGCTTGCGTGTCTGCCTGTGGCGGAAACAAAAACTTAAGCCTCTGTCTGAGCGCACTGGCCCACGTTGGGGGGGCTTGTGGAGCGTACCTTTTCAAGCATCTTTATGAGGGTGTCACAGCGCCGGCCAAGTTCCTGCGGCGTGCGGGACTTGAGGAACCAGTCGAAGCGGAATTGCCAGGAGCGACGAATTTCCTGTTTCAGCCGATCCCAGTTGCCGTAGCCGATTTGGTGGGTCGTGCACAGGATGAACTGGTCTTCCTCCTGCGTGTAGATTCTGCCCTTGCCACTCGTGTAGGTAAGGTCCAGCTGCCACCACGCGTTGGTGCAAGACTCCACTGCCGAGGCCAACATGGCCGCCATCTCCTCACGACGGCGCAGCTGCAGCGTGCAAAGAGAGGGGAGGGGTAGAGTAGTGAGTATATTCACTCTGCACCACCAGACCCATGTGGGAGGTGGATACCTTGGCTTCGCCCTTCTCGATGTTGGCCAGAAGCCGGGGCCAGTCTTGTGCGAGAGCGGTGTCGGCAGTTTGCCACAAGGCCTTCGAGTAGTTCTCCACTTCCTCTCGGCTCTTGGAATCCTTGAGAGCTGCGGCGATGCTGTCGAGGTCCCACCTCCCGTATCGCTACAGGCCCGTTCACCAGCGTGCCCGGCAGGCAATTCACACACACACACACACACACCCGACACCCGTAAGGAGCAGAAGGGCAAGGGCGAGGGCGATTGGGGGTAGGTAGGTAGGTAGGTAGGTAGGAGGGGTAGTGCACCTCGCAGGCCTTGACAAACGCATTGAAGTCCCGACGATTCCAGCTGCCGAATCCCTCGGCGAGCAAGGCGTCCTTTTCCGCCTCCTCCTCCTTGGTGAGCTCCCCAAAGTCGGGCTGTGCCTCTTGTTGCTCCTGCTGCTCCTGCTCGGCATCGTCGGCCAGCGCTGGCTCGGCTCTGGCCTTGGCCGTTTGCCATTCCACCTTGGCCTGCGTGTGTCGTATGTGTCGTGTGTGTCGTGTGCGTCGTGTGCGTCGTGTGTGTCGTGGAGAAGAAAGGCAACGGGCTGCGTGAGGGGAAGTGGAGTGGAGTGTGCTGTCAGGATGGAGCGGGTACTGCGTAGGCCACTGCCTCCTTGTGTAGAAGCTCGTGCAGGCGTGCAGGAAACAGCTGGAAATCGTGCAGCACGGGCTGCTTGAGGGCTCTCGGAGCGGCAGGTGCTTTCTTGTTGTTGGCTCCTTTGTCGGGCCGCATGACTCCGCGATAGTACCCATCGACGGAATAGTCCTTGGCCACCTTGCGCGTGCGCGAGGGAGGCTTCATCCAGCTCTGCTTCTTCCTCCCTCCTCGCGCCTCCGCAGAGTAGTCGACGCCCTGATGTATGGAAACGGTGTGACACACGAGCACGCACGCACGCACGCAGAGGATAGCGCAGCCGCCTTCATGGTAAGCCCTGGGCGGGTGGGCGGGTGGGCTGGTTCAAGAGAAGAGGGGCGGGCGCGCACCTGGAATTGGTAGAGGGAGGCCTGCTGCTGCGGATTGGTGTTGCCGAGGGAGAAGTCGAGCAGGGTGTTGGCGCTTGACTGGAACTTCTCGTTGAGCTCCTCGGTGCGCTGCGCGCCGCGGGAGATGATGAGGTCGATGTCCTCGTCGGTGATGGTGCTGTCGCCCGACTTGAAGATCTCGTCGGCGCCGAACCGGATCATGGAGAGGAGCTCGTCTTCACCCAGGGCCTTGTTCTTTTCCGCGAGACGCCCCTTCTGGATGACAACCGCGTCCAGGTGCAGCTTGGCCTGCGGGACGCCGATGCCGTGCGCGTGCGCGTGGGTGTAATGTTAGGGGGGGGGCAACCCTGTCGTCCCATCGTAGTTGTATCGGTGGCGGTGGCGGTGGCGGCGGCGGCGGCCACATAAATAGGGGGTGGGTGGGTGGGTGGGGTCATCATCATACCTCGGCTCGCTCGATGACCTTCTCTTCGATGGAGCCGTCGGTGACGAAGCGGAAGACGGTGACGGGCTTGGTCTGGCCGATGCGGTGGGCGCGGTCCTGAGCCTGGAGGTCGACCTGCGGGTTCCAGTCTGAGTCGTAGAGGACGACGGTGTCGGCGGTGGCGAGGTTGATGCCGAGGCCGCCGGCGCGGGTGGAGAGGAGGAAGACGAAGAGGGGCGAGTCGGGGGCGTTGAAGTCGTCGATGGCGCTCTCGCGGTCGAGGGCGTGGCTGCTGCCGTCGATGCGGCGGTACTCGTAGCCGCGGAGGAGCAGGTAGTCCTCGAGGATGTCGAGGAGGCGGGTCATCTGCGAGAAGATGAGGACGCGCGAGCCCTGCGCGCGGAGCTTGGGGAGGAGCTTGTCGAGCACCACGAGCTTGCCCGCGTTGGTCACCAGGTGCTCGCCCTCCTCGTAGGGCGGACCCGGCTCGGCGCCCTCGAACAGGTACGGGTGGTTGCAGGCCTTGCGCAGCTGCATGACCAGGTTGAGCAGCCGCATGCGCCCGGCCTTGCCCTTGACCACCCCGTTCACGGCCTCGAGGTCGCGCGTGAGGATCCGCAGGTACCACTCCCGCTGCATCTTGGACATGCCCACGAACAGCTTGATCTCCTTCTTCGCCGGCAGATTACGCTCCACCTCGGCCTTGAGCCGCCGCAGCAGGAACGGCCGCAGCACCATGTGCAGCTTGCCCACGATCTCGTCCGCCCCCACCGCCGTCGCCTCCCCCTCCTCCTCCCCCTCCTCTTTCTCCTCCTCTTTCTCCTCCTCCTCCTTCTCGGCCTCCTCAGCCTCCGCCTTCTCGGCCTCTCGCTGCCTCGACTGCTGCTGTTGGTGGTGGTGGCTTGTCCGGGTGGGTTGGTGGTGGTGGTGGTGCTGGTCGAGGTTGAACCAGCTGTCAAAGTCCTCGGAGGAGCTGAAGACCTCGGGCAGGAGGAAGTTGAGGAGGGCCCACAGCTCGTCAAGGTTGTTCTGGAGCGGGGTGCCGGTGAGCAGGAGGCGGTACTGGCTCTTGTAGATGCGCACCACCTGGGAGAGGATCGAGTTCTCGTTCTTGATGCGGTGGGCCTCGTCGATGACGATGTACCGCCAGCTGAACTTGCCCAGGGCGGCCTTTTCCTTGACGGCCATCTCGTAGGTGGTCACCAGCACCTCGAACGCGCCCGGCAGCAGATGCTGCACGCGCAGCTCCGCTCTCTCCTCCTTGTTGCCGTGGAACTTGAGGACCTTCAGCGAGGGACACCACTTGCGGAATTCATTCATCCAGTTGGAGAGCGTCGTCTTGGGCACGATCACCATGTGCGGCCCGCCCAGGCCTCGCTCGTGCTTGAGGTACCCCAGCAGCGTGATGCTCTGCAGCGTTTTGCCCAGCCCCTGCACCCCCGATCGCTCCGGATGAGAGACAGAGACAGACCAGACACGAAGCAAACCACCGCACCGCACACAACCACCGCAGCCCACTCGCCTCGGCGAGAACAGAAGAAGAAGAAGAAGAAGACCCCCTCCCTGCCGAGTAACAAAGCGAGCAATAATAAATGGGGATCGCTCACCATTTCATCAGCCAGAATGCCGTTGATGCCGTTGTGATAGAGGTTCACCAGCCAGTTGACCCCTTCCACCTGATAGTCTCGCAACGTGCCACCTTCAATCCCTACAAGTAGTGGCAACACACGACACACACGACACACCCTTGAGTCGATAGGTTGCGTGGAAGAAAGGGGGGAAGACTTACATGAAGGTGAGCTGGAGATCCACCTGGCTACGTTCTCTTCTTCATCCTGCTCAAGTTCATCGTGCAAGATCTCCTCGTCCTCTTCTTGCTCCGTAATCCTGCCTCGTTTCTTGCCTCTTTTTTCCTTCCCTTTCCTTCCCTCCCTGCGCATTTGTTCAGACATTTAAGATGTTAAGCAGCTTCCTCACGCGTAATTCATTGCCAGCTGGTGCCAACGCACGTGGCGCCCTTGGCGGAGGTGCCGCTCTTGATGAAGTGGGTGAAGATCTCAGTCTGCTGAAGAAGATACTTAAGACGGTCGGACTTGGCCTGCCCCTGTTGGAAACATGCAACTCAGCATAATTTCAAATCCCCCCTCCAGTCAAGTAAACGAGACCTCTTGGGCTTCCACGATTTGGTTCTGTTGGCTTCGAGCTTCTTGGAGAGCGTCCTTTTGCTGCTTGCGCAGATCACGCAGACGCTCCTTGTCTCTCTTCCGCACTTCCTCCAGCTTCTCTCTCCTGCTCGCTTCTTCCTCTTCTTCGGTCGGAGGGTTGGCTGTGCTCTCCCCGTTGTGGCTGACTTCAGCCTCTACCTCCATCATTTCTCTCGGGTTCTCCATCTTCGTTTGCCCTTGGCGCCAAATCGGAGTGTTAGGCACAACAACTGTTTCCTTTTCCTTTTCCTTTTGTTTTCTTGGTTCAACTGTACATTTTTCGTTGGGGGTCAAGGGTGGATGGTGTCCCACATGGATACAAAAGGGGAGGAGAAGAAGCCAATGATGGCCTCCAGGAAGTCCTCGCCCTCGTTGGAGACGTCGTGGGTGCGGACGTGGTCGCGCCTGCCCCGCATCATGTCCACAAAGTTGTGGAGGTTGTGGTAGCGCTCCGGCTCACGGGCGCTGGTGAGCGGGGAGCACAACGTTGTTGTTGTTGGGGAGGAGCTACTGTCCGTGTACGTGTCGGCAGCATCGCAGCCCGAGTCCTCCTCCTCCTCCTCCTCCTCCTCCTGGCCCTCGCAGTCCGAGGCCAAACGGTAGTGGTCGTTCTCCGTGCTCCGGCCTCCGTAACGATCGCCGCCGAGCATCTGTCGGGCCTGCTGGGTGGTGAGCAGGAGGCGAGCAGCAGCAGCAGCAGAAGCGGCAGCGTCGCTGGTCCAAAGGGAAGGAGGGGGGGGGCGCACGCCAGATACCGACGGTGACGGCGATGGGGCACTGAAGAAGCGAGGCGAATGCGAGGGTGAGGCGGCCGGCGACGACCGGGTGGGTCGGAGGCCACGCGGCGAACGCTCTGACTCTGCCCCGGGAGAGAAGGACCCTCGCGGAGGAGCCAAAGACGAGGTGCTGCACCGAGAGGCGGAACCGGGCGGCAGGGGCGGCGGCGACGACGACGAACAGGACAACGACGACGACGAGGCAGCGGAAGACGTGCGTGAATGAGGCCGTCCTCGCAGATCCCGCACAGGCAGGCTGAGTGGCGGCACCCCGCGCCGCTGCTGGTGCTGTGGCTGTGGCTGAGGCCGTGGTGGTGGCTCACCCTGCTCCTCGTAACCGCCACCGCTGCCGCGGCGGCGGTTGCGAGGAGTATACGGCCGGCTGCTGTCGTGGCTCGCGGCGCCAGCGTGTCGTGTCGTGCCCTTGCCCTCTTCGCCAGTCTCCTCAGACTCAGAGGCGGTCTCCTCCTCACTGTCGCTGGTATCGTCACCATCGCCATCATCATCACCACCACCATCATCACCATCATCATCCCGATTGTCGTCATCGTCGTCGTCGTGGCGGGAGGAGGAGGAGGAGCAGGAGGAGGAGGTGCGCCGGGGCCAACGAGCAGCAGCGAGCTGGCGGCCCGTGCTTTCGGGCCACCGGTGGAGCGCCGCTTCCCCTCGATCGTCGTCCCCTGACTCGCCCGTTTCTTCTGAAACGTCAGAGTCCGTCTCGTCTGTGTCGGTCTCTCCCTCGCCGCCGCCGCCGCCGCCGCCGCCGCCGTTGCCGCGGTAGTGGTGGTCATGGTGGTGGTGGCCGGGGTAGCGTGTGTCCAGCGACCCAGTCCGCAGTGCAGCCCCTGACCGATACTCCTGGTGCTGCTGCTGCTGGTGGTGTTGCTGGTGCTGGTGCTGCTTCGCCCGCTCTCTCCCTCCGCCCGACAAGAGGAGGGGCTGGTGGAGATGATGGTGGTGCGGGTGGTGGTCGATTGCGACTTGCGGCGGGGCCTCCGCCTGGACCTGAACGCCCCCCGGGAGGGCATGCTGCTGGTGCTGCTGCTGCTGCTGCTGGTGGTGGTGGTGGTGGTGGTGCTGGTGGTGGAGGTGGTGGTGGCGCCGGTGGCGAGGAGAGGACAGGGGCAGCACCCCGGCGCGGGGCTTGGGCGCAGCGCTTCGGTCTTTGGCCTTCGCGGCGGCGGCTCTCCTCACGGCTCCCGGGCGGGACGAGTCGTCGTGTCGGAGCAGCTTCTTCCTCCACTCCTCTTCGCCTTGCCACTGCTCCTCCTGGTCTTCCTCCCACTGCTCCTCCCGCTCCTCCTCCTCGTCGTCCTCGTTACCGCCTTTGTTGGTCTCGCCGCCCTCGCGATGAGGCCACGGGGAGGGCAGTGAGGGGGATGCTGATAATGCCGACGCCGACAACGACGACGACGACAGTGATGATGCCGGTGGCGGTGGTGATGATCGCGATGGAGCAGGCCGGTACTTTCGACCTCTTTCCTCCACTCGCGGGTGTCGGGTGTCAAAGCCACTCTCGGCTCGTCCTCGCTCCTGCTGCTGCTGCTCCTGCTGCTGCTGCTGCAGGCGGTGACGGTGGTCGTCGTCGTGGTCGTCGTCGTGGTGGCGGGGGTGGTTGGGAGCAGAGTAGTGGTGGCGGTGGCGGTGGCGGTGGAGGCGGTATTCGGGGGAGGACGAGAGGGAGGAGGTGGTGCACGTGGTGGCGGCGGCGGCGGCGGCAGGCCGACGGGACAGATCGTCGACGGGAGCGGGAGAGGCTGACTCGTCCTCCTCCTCCTCATCATCCTCTTTCTCGGCGTCGTCGTCATAGTCGCCGCTGCCGCTGCCGTGGTCGTGGTCGTCGTCGTCGTGGTCGTCGTCGTCGTCGTCGTCCTCGCAGATGAGGTCCTCGTAGCGGAGGTAGCCCTCGTCGTCGCCGTCGGGTACTTCGTAGTCGAGCGAGGCCCAGAACATCTTGAGGAGGCGGGAGATGACCGGGAACGAGGGCCGCTTGTGGGCGTCCTCGCGCCAGCAGGCCTTGAGGAGGTTCCTGATCTCGACAGGCCAGCCCGCCGGAACCTGAGGCTTCATCTTGCACTTGACTATCCGGTTCACCACCTCATCGGGCCGCATCTCAGGGAAGGGCGCCTCCTCCGCCAGCATCTCCTGCTCCCATTCCCATTCCCATTTTCCAATTCCACAGCGCCCAACAGGAAACCGCCGAAACTCGGTCAGTATAAATGGTAAATATATATATATAGAGAGAGAGAGAGAAGGAAAATATGTATGTATGTATGTATCGAGATAAATAGATAGATAGATAGATAGATACGGGACATAGATGGCGCTACGCGGGTGCGGAGAAGGGGAAGAGGGAGAGGGGGGGGGGCGGAACCCAGAGAAGGACGCCGTAGCTCCAGACGTCTGATTTCTCGGAGGACTCCTTGAGCGAGAGGGCTTCCGGAGCCATCCACTTGACGGCGCCGAACGGGTTGGTGGTCACGTAGACGTGGCCTTCACGCGACATCCCAAAGTCGGCCACCTTGGCGTCCAGCTTGCCGAGCGCATTCTTGTGCACCTTTGGGGGGGGGGCTCGTGAGCAGTCGTACCACCCAACCAACGAATCCGCGCGCACGCCAGAGAGGGCAAGCTGGGGGGGGGAGGTGTGGTGACATAGACCAGAATGTTGCGGGCGGCCAGGTCGCGGTGCAGGATGTCGTGCATGTGGAGGTGCACCATTCCCTCTGCAGGCATGCATGAGGCGCGGATAGATGGGGAAGGGGGGGGGGCAGGAGCAGCGTCAGGTTCAGCGCAAGGCCCGGTTCGAGGCAAGAAGCGAAGCCAATCAGACGAGCGGGCGCGCGCGCGTGAGTGTCGTGTGTGTGTGTGCGTGTGTGTTAAATGCGCGTGGCGGTGGCAGTGGCAGTGGCGGTGGCAGTGGCAGTGGCAGTGGCGTGTACCTGCCACGTCCGTGGCGAGCTTGACCTTGTCCTTGAGGCCCAGGTTGTTGGTGCGCAGAAACGAGCACAAAGACCCCTGGTGGCACGCACGTACCGACGGGATAGGAAGCAGCCGATGGTGACGATGAGAGGAGCTCACGCAGAGAAGATCTCACAGACACCAACTGCGTAGCCATTTTGTGCTCCCACCCCCCACCCCCCGGGGGGGAGGGGGTCCCTATACCTCGGAGCACAGTTCGAGGATGATGCCCTGGTCCTCGCCTCCCGAGAGAATGGCTCCGTAGACTTCCACCACGTTAGGATGCGGTGGCAGCTTACTATCCTCCACACACGCACGACACGACCAACGACACACACCGGAACATAAAAGCGCGCGCACACCACGCGCGCACACCACGCGCACACGACACAATTAAGTGAGCAATCAATCGCCTCGGGGGGGGGGACGACGCGCGCATCCAGCGAGCCAGATGGATAGGTTGGGGGGGGGGTGATGGAGAGGAGGGCGGATGAGCGGATGAGCGGCGGCGGCAGAGAGAAGGCGTGAGAAGGGGCCGCGGTACCTGAATATCTCGATCTCGTGGAGCATGTTCTTGATGTGGCCCGTCATGATGCGCTTGATGGCCACGGGCCGCCCCTGCCACAGGGCCCTATACACCGCTGCCTGCCGTCCACTGCAGTAGCGGTCCAAGCAACAGCGGCATATCCACGCGGCCCCATTGGGGGTGTGGCCAGGCACAACCAGCCAACCAAACAAACCTCGCTCAGCTGGAAGTTGTGCGCGCGGGCGCGTGCTGCGTCGCGTGCGTGCGTGCGTGCCAAGGGAAGGAGCGGCGCGCTTGCGCTAAAAACAAAACACACACACACACACACACGAGCAGTACCGGCCGATGAGTTCGATCTGCTGGAAGTCCTCCCACTTTAGGATGACACGCGTGGGTGGTCGCGCGGGAAGTGTGTGAGAAGAGGGCACGGGCGGACCCGCACCCCACTTTTCGTGGGTCCTCTCCCCACGCGGGGTCGACGCGGTCTCGCCCCCCTCATCGTTCTCTGTTTGGTGCTTGGTGTGAGTTGGCTGGCGCAAGGGGAACTTGAAGAAGGAGCTCCTTTAAAATCAGAGCTCTCCATCAATGCCAATTGGATTCTTGAACAAGGAGCTGGTTCGCAACAAAACAAAAAAAAAGTTGGCAAGAAGGTACGGGAGTCGGAATGCCACATGTGGAGAACCACCGTAGGCGCCACCAGCCCCGCAAAAGGACGCTGCACGCGAGGGATGGACTCGAAGTTGGGCCTGTCTTTTTTTTTTGAGTCTTGCAAACAAAAACAATACGGGAGTAAGGAAAAGGAAATAAGGAAAAGGAAGGGAAATCTCGTGTTTGTAATTTTCTTCCCTCAGAAGTCGAACTCGTCGCGGAAGGCGTCGATGTCGTAGCGGAGGCTGCGCTCAAGGAGGTCGTCCCTCTCCATGCGCGAGAACACGGTCTGCAGGCTCATCCAGATGTGCTTGGCCGACGGCTGGATGGCGAGACAGGCGAGGAACTGGGTGGCCGCTTCCCGGTACATCTCCATGTTGAGGTAACTGATGCCCAAGTTGGCTCGCGCCCGCGTGTACGTGGGCTTGATCTTGAGCGATCTGATCATGATCACACGACACACGACACACACACATACACACATACACGACACACACCAGTCCGCCGCACCGCCGTCAGCGTCCGCCCCCCTTTTGCTGTCTTTGGCTGTTTGGAGGTGGTGCGGTGGTGCGGTGGTGGCCCCAACTGGGAACTGCGTGGTGGTGGTGGTGGTGTGCCACCATACGAGGGGAGGGAGCGAGGGGGGGGGTGCACGGGGGGTTACCTGTAGTAGGGCGCGAGGGCCTCCTTGCTGTGGTTGCTGTTGGCCAGGGTGGCGCCCAGCTTGTTCCACAGGGCGTAGTCGTTGGGCCTCTTCTGCAGCGCCAGCCGGAAACAATCGACCGCCTTGTCGTACTCCTGCACCACGTCGTTGTGGAGCAGCAAGCGGCCGCGATTGCACACATGACCCATGCCATGCCATCCATAGAAGGTGAGTGTCCGCGGCAAACACTGCCTTGCCCTGCCTGGCGTATTGGGAGGGGAGGGGAGGGGAGGGGGAGGGAGGGGAGGGGTGGGCGTGCCTGGGAAATATTGAAGAGGAGGCCGAGAGCGATCTGCACGTCGGGGTCGGGATCGTGCGGAGACATGCGTGCCGCCTCCAGGTACATCTCCGTCACCCGGTCGTGCAATTCCGACTCGTCGTCCATGGTGTCGATTTCTGCAGCCCCCCCCCAACGCGTTGTGTCGTGTGAGGAATTGGGGATGGTTGGGGGGGGGACCAGCGCACGAGCGGCGCACGCGGAGACGGAGGAGGGGAGGAGGAGACCTTGGGTGAACTCGGGGGCGCTGAGGAGCGGATGATCGTGGTAGCGCGGGTTGCGTGCGAGCCAGTTCTTGAGCACACGCAGGGCCTGCACGCGGTAGGAGTCGTTGGTGCAGCTCACCGCCAGTGACATCAGAGCCGGCAGGTCCCTGCGCACCCACACCACACCACACCACACGGGTGTTGTTGTACGGTCGTTAGGCCACGCGCGCTTGGCCACGCGTGCGGGGAGTGGGAGCGGAGAGAGACGCGGGACGCATTTCGAAATATATATATATATAAATATAAATAAATATATACATACCCGGCGTCGATGTGCGTGGCGCGGGTGAGGGCAGCAATGGCCCGGTCATCCCGGTCGTTTTCGGCGTGCGCTTCGCCCAGGCGCCTCCACACCTCGTTGTTCTGTATTAGCCCCATCATCCATCAGCCAGCCCCATCATCCCCGTAGCCGCGCGCGCGCGCGGTGGTTGGGTGTCGGCGCGGACACGCAGGATGCGGCCCAAGAAGGGATTGGCGCTGTGAGAGATGTGGGTCCATGGCCGCCCCGGCGCGGAAAGAGAGAGAGAGAGAGAGGATGGGTGGGGGTGGGGTGTGCCTGCATGTCGCGTTGGGCAGCGGCCTCGAAGGCAAGGATGGCGTCGGAAAGCTCGCCGGCGTCAAAGAGCTCGATGCCGCGGAGGAGCGGGGCGGGGTGGTCAGCGAAGGGGTTGTCAGGGCTGAATTCGTAGGGCCGTATGCCGCCCCAGGCACCAAAGTTGAACATTCGGCTGATTTCGTCATCGGCCTCGAAGTCGCCAAAGTCCCAGCCCCTCTGGCCCACCGTCGGGGGCACAAAGTCGTCGTATTCGCCGAGCCAGTCGTTGACGAGATCACTCATCGTGCCCTCTGTGTGTCGTGTGTGTCGTGTGTGTGTCGTGTGTGTGTGTGTCCACTTATAAGCCGCGTCGTGTCGTGGGCGCGTGCCCTAGCGTATGCAAGGCTACGACGAGCAGCAGCGGAGCAACACGTGCACACAGGTCATGGCGAGTGGTCGCGCGCGAACCTTGCGGCGCGGAGGTGGTGGCGGTGGCGGACGTGTTGCTCTCGACCAACTGATCACCCTCCACGGTGACGTGGCCTTGCGCGATGCGGGACATGAGCTGCACGAACTTGGAGCGTTGCATCTTGGGATCGGCGATGGACGATATGCGGGCCCCCAGGTGCTTCAGCTCCTCCTGCAGACACATACCACACACGCGACACACACCACACACGCGACACACACACACCATACAAGGTCAGCGCGGGCATGGCGGCGCGCTGGGTGGGAGCAGTGGTGGGTCAGAGGAGGTCTTCCCCGCGCGCGCGCGCGCATACCTGCGCCTGCTGGTCGTTGAGGGTGTCGAGGTAGCGGGAGTAGGCGATTCTGTCGCTGAGCTGGTCCTTCATCTGCTCGAACTCGTTGGTCCACTGCTCCCCCTCGGCCTCGCGCCAGTGGTTCTGGAACTCCCGGAACTCGTGTTCGTCGAACTTGTCAAACTCCTCCTCCCACGCTGCAGCAGCAGCAGCAGCAGCAGCGGCACCCCGGTCATCGATGATTGACCCACCACCGCCGCCGCCACCACACGTCAGCCCTCAGTTTCAAAGGTTGGGGGGGGGCGCCTCCATTGGGCGCTGGCCCTCTCTGAGAGGCGGGAGGATGATCGTACCGGCGGGCCTCTCCGATTGCTGGCGGAATTCGCGGATCCACTCCATGTGGCCCATCTGCTCCGGATTAAACTCCGCCGCCCTGTAGGGGCAACCCATCCCCGCCGCCGCCGCCGCGTTGGGCATCAGCAACGTGGGCCGCGTGTGCCACTCGGCGGAGGCGAGTGGCGGTGTGGAGGAGGATTTAGAAAGAGAGAGAGAGAGGTATCAGGTACCACGCCTCGGCCTCCTTTTCGGAAAAGTCGGCGGCCCAGGCATCGGCAACGCGCGCGGGGGCCTGGTGCTGAGGGAGCGGCCGGTCTCCGAGCGTCATGGCCTCGAAGGAGGGACCCAGCTGCGCGTGCATCAAATGGTCGCCCCTCGCATCTGGGGACCAACGGCGAATGCCAAAGACGTGTGGCGGTGAGTCGCCGCACAGCGGCGGCGGCGGCCCGATTTGCGGCTTCCAGGAGAGGAAAAGAGCACGAGGGAGTGAATCGATGGGGGGGGACTACGCACCGGCGGTGGGCTCAAAGTGGTGTGCCATCACGCCCAGGCGGTTGCGCACCTTGCCTCCGTCGCCTGCCCGGCCATATGGCCCCGCCCGGTGAATCCCCTCCACCATCTGCGCGCGAGACCAGCTCCGACGACGGACGCCCATGTGAGCAACACACACGCACACACGCACACACCACACACACACACACACACAAATTCGCGACGCACAAGCATATGACGCACACGCACACACACGCACACACTAGATGTGGCCGGCGCGAGAGGCGAGAAACGGACGTGGACGCACCTGATGGTGGTGGTGCGAATCGAGAGGCTTGTGGTGGTGGTAGGGGCCGGCCTGCAGGTGGGGTGGCATGGCGCCCGAGGCCATCGGGTGGCCCAGCAGGTGCTCCAAGTGTCCGGGCATCTCCCCGCCTGCGCTCCACACCCACGGCCCAGCCCACGACAATCAGCATTGTGTCCCTCCCCCCACATCACGCCACGCCACGCCACGCCACGGGGACCACACCTTGTTGTCGCTGGCCGGCATAGGCGTCGGCAAAGGCGTCGATGTCGGGATCGAGCTCTGCAAAGGCGTTGCCCCCCGTCCCAAAGAACCCCTCCACCTGTACGTTGGTATACGGCACACGCACAACACACATATAGATATATAGATATATATACAGAGAGAGGGGGGGAGTAGATATAACATATACGCCGTCCCGCCGCCACGCGTACGGTCACAGTGTGAGTGCCACGCGTGGGAGAGAGGAGGAGGAGAAGGGAGAAGTTGCGGGGAAGAGGCGGGGAGGTGGAACTCGCACCCCTTGGTGGGAGTTGAGGAGCTCTTCTTCTCCCCGCCCGTCGTCCTCCAGGAAGCGCCCGTGTGGCCCCTCCTGCTGCTGGTGCTGCAGCAGCTCGAACTAGAGAAATAGAGCAGCCCCCCCCCAATAAAGAAGGAGGATCAGCACACGCAGCACACCACACCACACCACACCACACACAGGGGATCTGCATGCGTAGGCCCGCCACCGCCACCGCCACCGCCACCGTGGTGCCGGACCCGCGGCGGTGCTGCTGCTGCTGCTGCATTGGTGGGGAGTAGAGTGGAGTAGTGCGTACGCGCTGGCGGGCGGTAGGGTCCTCCCAGAGGCGGTTCATGGCATTCATGAGGGGGTTGCCACCTTCGCACGCGGCATCGGCCACCAAGTCTCGCAGTCCGCTCATTATTCTTCTGGCCACTGGTTGTTGTTGATGCAAACAAACAAATGCAGGAGAGAATGCAAGCGATGAGGCGGAACGTTTTCTTTTCTTTCGGCCTTTTCTCTGGCGGGAAACCGGCAGGCCCCAAAAAACAAATCCAAAAAAAAAATACAAACAAAGAGATACCTGGATCCACACCACCACCACCACCACGAGATGGAGCAGCAGCCGCAGTCCCCGTGGCAAGTGGCCGGCGTGGAGGGGATGCCGCTGGGAGGAGGTGGACCCGCCCCCGCCCTCGCGCTCTCGCCCGACGGAGGCGTGTCCTCTGCCACCACTACTCCCGCCGCCGCTGCTGCCGCCACTCCCAACGACGACCACGACCACATCGATGGCGACGAGCTGGCGAGCCTCAAGCGGGAGGAGGAGGCGGCCCGCCGCGACCTCTTGGCCCGCCGCAAGGCCAGCCTGCAGCAGCGGCAGCAGGCCGCACGCTCTTCCTCCTCTGGCGGCGGCGGCGGCAGCAGCGGCAGCAGCACAGGCAGCGAGAGCCCGGCGGCGGCGGCGGCAGCTGCAGGTGCCGCCCAGGAGGAGGCCGGTGCCTCCAAGGCGCCGCCTGTCACGGCCTCAACACTAAAGAAGCCGCCTCCGCCGCAGCAGCAGGAGGTGCGGGCCGAGGCGGTGGAGAACGCGGTGCGGTTCCTCAACCATCCGAAGGTGAAGGCGTCGCCGCTGGGCAAGCGCCTGGCCTTCCTCGAGCACAAGGGCCTCAACGACTCCGAGATCGCCCTCGCCCTCAAGCGCGCCAACATCTCCTCCGACGACGTAAAGCTCGCCATGGACCTCGCCAACAGCAACAACGCCGCCGCCGCTTCCGCCACCACCACGTCGTCGTCCGTCACCCATCATGATGGTGCACCACCGCCCACCGCACCCTCGTCCCCTGGGTGTGCCGCCGCCGCCGCCGCCGCCGCCGCGAGCCTGCTCTCCCTAACGTGTCGTGCGTGTGTGTGTCGTGTGTCGTTGACGCGTGTATGTCGGAATGTTGTGCGCACCTTTTGAGGGGCAGGAGTGTCCCCCTCCCCGCCACTTCCGCCCCGCGCCGCTGGCGCCGCCGGAATGCAGGTGGTGCAGCAGCCGCCGCCGCCGCAGCCGGCTGCAGGCTGGGGCTGGGGAGCCCGAATAGGAGGCGCCGTCGCGTTCTTCGCTCTCGGCGGTGCCGCCACGCTCCTTGCCGCGGTACCTCCCGCCCCGCGCGCCGGCAGCCCCGCGACGACCGCGCGCACTGACGGTGGTACCCCCTAACCCCCTCCTCCATTCTCTCGGCAGAAATATCTCTTCGGCCTATCCTCGGGCGGCACCGGCGAACAGGTGCGCGCTCTCTCCGTCCCATTTATTAATATGGCTTCGGTTGCGGTTATGGTTGTGGTTGCCGTTATGGTTGCGGTTATGGTTAGTTGTGAGGTGCACTCTGGAGTGTGTGCGCTTTTGAAGGCGACTGATGGCGGGTTGGGCTGCGATTCACGATCGATGGTCGCTGGTTGGTTGGTTGGTTGGTTGGTTGGTTGGTTGGTTGGTGGCGCTCGGCAGCAGCAGGGGGAGAAGAAGCAACAGGACGGCCAGGCGAAGGTCGGGCAGGACAAGACCGATCGACTCAGTGCGGAGCTGCAGTCCCTCCGTGCCTCACAGGAAGCCCTCGCCGGCCAAGTCAGGTCAGGCCACAAGCCCCGCCGCCCCCCGCCCCGCCCCAAACTGCACCCTCGCCGCCGCCGCACCGCCACACCGCCGTCACCAGTAGTGGTGGTCTCACGACACCGCCCACCTCGTCGCATTGACACGCCGGTGTGTATTGGGAGGGGGGCGTGCAGAGAGGCGTTCGTGGCGATGAAGGAGAGCGTCGAGAGCCAGACGCAGCAGGCCTTCCTCCGAAGCACCGGTGAGGCGCCGCCGAGGAAAACCGCCGCCACCACCACCGCGCACGACGAGACCATCGCCTCGCTCAAGACTGAAATCAAGACCCTCCGCGGTACGGACCCCAGAGCAACGCAGCGCACCACAACGACACGCGCGCGGTTGTTCTGACCGGGCAATCTTTGGGGGGGGCGGGGGGTAGCCATGCTGCTGGATACCCGTACGGCTGAGTCGGCGGCCACGCGCGCCTCCACGGTTGCCGACCTCCCCTCCTATTCCATTCCCTCGTCGTCGTCGTCGTCCACGTCGTCGGCGGCATCGCCCGTGGGGCTGCCCAGCTGGCAAATGGCGTCCAAGCGCACCTCCGTCACCCAGCCCTCCTCCGCCTCGTCCTCGAGCACCGACGCACCCACTCCCTCTCCTGCGCCGGCCTCCTCTCCCTCTGCCGTCGGTAAGCCGAGTGCCCCCAAGGTGCCGCTGCCCTCCCCCTCACGCACCCGTTGTCGTGTGCGGTGGTGCCCGGGCGTGTGCGGTGCTGCGTGTGCGGTGGTGCGGTGGTGCGTGTGCGTTGCTCTGGGGCCAACCGGCAACAAGGGGTTTCTCCCCACTGTGGGGGGGGGTGTACCGCCTCTTCATTTGCTGATGCGCGCCACCCACCCATCCACCGACGCAGCCCTACGAGCGGAGGGCAGCCGCCAGCAAGGCCGAGGCGGCCGCCACCTCCGCCAATGTCGTCGAGACACCCGCCGCCTCCTCCTCCGAGGATGAGCCCCAGGTGACCGAAAGCAGCGCCGCCCCCGCGCCTGCAGACGCCGCCGCAGCGGGACACGAGCAGCAGCAGGAGGAGGAGGAGAAGGACGCCACCACGTCTCCTGCGTGAAGAGGAAGAAAAAAATGCGGAAAGTTAAATGCAAAGAAAAAGGGGGGGAAGGGGATAAGCAGCAATCTCAAGAACAGCTGAGATGGAAGGAGCCAGCAGCACCAGCACCAGCACCACCCCGGGGGGAACAGAAAGCAGCAGGACTGAGACCGCGACCACTGCGGCTGAGGTAGCGCCACCTCCAGTGGTGGTGGTGGGGTTCTACGCGTGCAAGCGGTGCGGGCACCAGCTGGGGGTGCCCGCCCAGGTGGCCCCCTCACGAGCCGGGTCCCGGCCAGCAGGCCTTCGCCTGGTCCAAGCGAGAGTAACCCCCCCCCGGTGCACGTGTGGCGTGGCGTGCTGGTGGCGCCAGCTAACGGGTTGGCTAACGGGTTGGCTGGCAGGCAGGTGGCAGCGGCGGTGGCTGAATGCACGTCGCTCTTCATGCACGACAAGCTCGAGTGGATGGGGGAGCTGGCGGACGTGGAGGGCAAGCTCGTGTGCCCGCGCTGCGCCTACCGCGTGGGCTCCTACCACTGGAGCGGCGCACAGTGCTCCTGCGGGTGCCAGGCCCACCCGCAAGCGCCTTCCCCCCCCCCCATACGTCAGCGACCTGACCACTGCCCGTGGTGTTGTATTGTAATGTGTGGTGGCTGGTGGGTGCTGCAGGCACTGGAGCACGCCCGCCATCCAGCTCCAGAAGAAGCGCATCGACGAGCGGCGCCTGTGATCGTCGTACCCCGAACACGAAAGCCCTTCCCCTTTTTCTTTTTTGGAGGGAGGGAGGGAACACGAGGCCTCGTTGCCACGACCCACGCGAGCGTTGGGTGAGCTCTTCCTCTTGCGGGTCCTGCCGCTTCCGACCGGTGGTTCTTCAGGTGCTGCGGGGCTCCTGGGCTCCTCCTTCTCCTCTCTCTGCATTCGCCGCCGCCGTTGGAGGAGCGGCGGCCTCCGCCTGGTGCTCCTCGTGCCCCGTGTCTCCTGCAAGCCGCCGCCACACCTGCCGTCGCAGCCAGTATCAAAGAGGGAGGGAGGGGGCAACAATGTGTGCACGTGAGCCACTGCCGCCACCGCCACCGGTGGTCGTGGCGAGCTGCACACAACGTGGTACAACAAAAGGTACGTACGTGGAGAGAGGCGAGGGCGTGCCGCTGAGCTCGCCCCACTCGCCCGTCGGGCTCTGTGAGTGCCACCATGGCCTCGGCTGTTGCGTTTCTTGAACCCCCCCCCAAAAGCAAAGAAATATGCGTGAGGCCCGGGCAGCTGTAGCGGTGGGGAGGGGGGGGGACAGGCGGGGTACAGGGAGCGTAGGAGGTGTGCGATGCCCGTGAGTTCGTGCAAGACGGTGGCTTCTTCTCGTGTGAGCTCCATCTTCGTGCTGGTCGTTGAGGTTGTTTATGGTTGTCGCTTGGCTTTGGTTTTGAGAGGAGGGAGAGAGGTGTGTGGTGCTGCTTACGTCCTGCGGCGTTCAGGGCCGCGGTGGGCTATCGCGCAGGATAGCGAAACAGCACGTGGTGGTCGTGCCACCCGCTGTGCCTTCTCGTTTGAGGGCGCGGGAGCGGCACGGACAGCCGCAGCGCCCGTCTCTTTGTCGCGAAGGGGATTACCAAAGAACCCCAGTCCCCGCCCCGCCCCATTTGTTGGACCCCTCCCACCGCCCGCATTGTGGGACACCCGCACAGGACCGGAGGTCTCGTCTCGTCTCCTCCAGGCCCCGGCACCTCGACTGCACCGACACCGCCACCGCCACCGCCACCACCGCCACCAATGCTGCTCATGCGACGATGCCTGCGAAGCCCCGCCGTCATCACTAACACTGCCGGCGGCGGCGGTCGGGCGGCACCCGTGCGGTGGTTCTCGTCTGGTGCCGCGCCGCCGCCGCGGGAGTTGGCCCACGTGGTGAAGCTTGACAGCCTCCACCAGGAGACCCCCGAACGCATCTCCCAACTCTGGATCGGTTCGCTTGCCCCACCCTTTTTTTTGTGCCAACACAGTGGGCCACCTGCAACGCTCTCCACGGCCGCGCTCCTTTGTGTTCGTGTTCTGTGACACAGACTACCACGTGAAGAAGGAGGCGTGCGTGTCGGCTGTGGCCCCGGCGGCCACCTACGCCCTCATCAACCGCCGCCTGGCCGAAAGGTGCGCACCCGCCCCATCACCCACGACGGCGGCGGGCCGTACCGCCTGCATCGCGTGGCACAGCAGCAGCAGCAGCAGCTGATACGTGGGTGTCCCCCCCCCCGGCACTAGTCCTCTGTTCGTGTTGCCGCTGCCGCGGGAGTCCGGGTTCGTGTCGGTGCTGCTGCAGGCCCACGCCGAGCAGGACACGGTGATGTTCACGGAGCTGGAGCAGTACCAGCGGGCGGCCGACAAGAGCGCCGTGCCCTCGTGCCTCCACCTCCGCTACTACACCGACCTGGCCGCCACCAAGGACATCGTGCTCGTGCGCGGCGAAGTCGATCTCGCACGCCTCACCACCACCGGTACGGGGCTCTCCCATCGCGATCCCCACCTCCTGTTGGCTACTACTGCTGCTGCTGCTGCTGCTCGCACCATGACCCCCCCCACCACCACCAACGCGCTCACTGGCTGCTGCTGCTGCTGCTGCACGTGTCGTGGTGCAGAGGCGCAGACGCTGGTGAATCAGCTGCAGGTGTACTACCTGGCCGACGCCAAGTACGCCGCCGTCAAGACCTTCAACCACGACCCGGCCCAGTTTGACTACAACGCCATCATCGACGACCTGCGCGGAGGCGTCGGCACTGACACCGTGCGCTAGCTTCACGACGGGGAGAGAGAGAGAGAGAGGGAGGAGGGGAATGTAGCGGCGTACACGTGCCATCGTTGAAGTGGCTGCTGCTATGCTGTGCTACGTGCTACATAATGATCATAGCGTTGTTTATGTACAAAACAGTGAAGAGGAAGAGGTGGTGAAATACATCCCTGCTACTGCGGCGGCGGCGTAACGTGGGTGCGCGGTGGTGTGCCGCTAATTCGTGGGTGGCCGCGCGTATCGAACGTCGGACCTCTGCTCTAGAAGTCGGCTCGGTGCACGGGTTTATCTGCGAGGTCAGATGCCGGGAGAGACAAGGGGGCAAAGATGAGTCTAGGCCCGCTTTGGGGATCGGAGGTGGTGGCGGTGGTAGTAGAGGTGTGGGTGGATGGGGGGGGGGCGGTACCGGCGATGTAGGTGAACTCGAGGGGGTTGGACATGGTGCGTCCGTCGTTGGTGACCTGCACCATGACCTTGACCTCGCGCACGGGGTCGCGGTTGTAGGGCGAGAAGATGGCGGGGCACGGGTACGGGGGCGCCTCGAAGAAGAGCACTGAGTCCGAGTACATCTCCGGGTTGAGGGCGGTCACGTCCCCGTGGGGCGTCGCGAAGATGATGCTCAGCGAGGGTCCCTTGATAAAGGGCTGCCCGATCACGTGCATCTTGTCGCCCCCGTGCACGCTCCCGTGGCTCTTGTTCAACGTGCGCAGCTTCACGCTCTCTGCCAAGTGACGATGATGATGATGATGACGATGAGAGTGGACGTACCGTGTCGAGTCAGCACCACCGACCGTTCCGCACCACATCACACGCGTGCGCGCGCGCACACACACATACACACACACACGAGAGTCGGGGGGGGGGTAGCACGTACTTCGCCGGGCGAGGACCTTCATGTGGGAGTAGGCGTAGAAGGCGCTGGTGCGGGTGCCGAAGCTGCCCAGGGGCTGGCCGTCCTTGGTGAGCGGCACGAACTCGAGGCAGAACTCCCGCTCGCCGTGCTTGGTCGACGCCTCCCGCATGCTCAGGTTGTCGAACGTCGCACGCCCGTCCTCCTTCAGCGACACCGTCTTCTTCCCGCCCAGGATCTGCTGGTTCTGTGATGTGTGCGTGTGTGCGCGCGCGCCGTGTGGTACCGTGTGATCGCCGGAGAGTGAGTGGGTTGTGCGTGCACCAGTGGGGCTGGAGTGGTGTGCGGGGCAAGAGAGAGAAAGAGAGAGAAAGAAAGAAGGGTGCGTACCACGTCCTCGGGTGAGGAGGCGTAGGCGAGGCGCACTTCGACGGACTGGATGGGGAGTGGCGTGTCGTGGTGGCCGGTGATGCGGACGGTGACGCCAAAGTTTCGGTTCTCGCTCGGGGTGCGGGTGCGCACTTCGACGGGCGGCTGCCGCTCCACCACCAGCTCCACGGGCTCGCCCTGCTGCTGCTGCTGCTGCTGCCGCTTGCCCCCGTATTGCTGGTGGTGGTGCTTGGCGTTCGTGGTGGCTTCGGGGCGCTCCTCGAGCTTGACTGCGACGCCGCGGTGGCCCACGAGCGCTCCGGCGAGCTCGACGGCGAGGGGCAGCTCGTAGAGGTCGCCGGCCTTGCTGCTGCTGCCGCCGCCGCCTTTCTGCTGCTCGCAGCCTGTCGAAGCCTCGGCGATCGTGTCCGATGCTGATGCTGCTCCTGCAAGGGTGGGGCGGCGCGAGGCGGCCAGCTTGCGCTTGCGCTGGACGGGCTCGTCGAGCGGAGGCGACCACATACCGGGCACCCCGGCGCCCGCCTTCGAAGGCGCCGAGGCCGGCAACGCGCCTTGCTGGTGCTGCTGGTGCTGCTGCTGCTGGTGGTGGTGGTGGTAGGGGAAGTGGTGGCCGTGCTCCTGCTTGACGGGGTTGAGGACGTGGCGGGCACCACCGCCTCGATGCGCTGCCGCCGGGGGAGGTGCGGACATGAGGGGCGAGTCGAGGGCATTGAACGAGGACGAGCTGGCACCGCCCAGGCCGTAGAGGCCGAGAGCGTCGGGCATGTCCATGGGCCCCATGGCCTGCAGGTCGAAGTAGGACAGGCCCAGGGGCGGCATGCTACCCATCGCCGCCGCCGCCCCCGCGTGGACGCCGCCGCCGATCAGGAGGCCGCCCTCGTCGTAGTCGGCGAGGGCCATGAGCGAGGAGCCCGCCGGCGAGGAGCGCCCCGAAGGCGAAGAAGAAGCCGGCGAGGGAGAAGAGGCCGCGAACGACGAGGACGTGGCGTGCGAGTAGTGGTGGTTGCGGTGGTGGGCGGTGCTTCCGTAGGGGGTGGCCGAGGGGTGGAGGAAGGAGGCGTCCCAGCCACTGTCCTCGCTCAGGCCGAGGTGGCTGCCATGCTGGGCGGAGACCAGGTCTTCGAGCATGGCATCTTGGTAGGCGTGCCCTGAAGGCTCAATGAAGCTCTTGATGAAGCTGTCACCGCCATCTCCCAGGTCTTGGAAGCAGAAACCCAGATCCATCTGCTGCCGGTGGTGTACGCGGACCGTGCGAAGTAGGAGAAGGTGGCAATGCTGCTGCCGCTTGGTGGTACGTCTGCCTTGCGAGATGAGATGAAAGCAACAACTGGGTACGAAATCTGCACGACTCATTGCCAGCGGGCATTTTCCGTTGGCCACCCAAGAAAACCCTCCCACCCCGTCGAATTTCGTCCAGCCGAAGCTGCCGAGTGGCGGAAACGCCCCATCGAAGTCCGTTGCGAAATTTCTGCTACGTGGCTCATCATCTTTTCCCACCCCCCAAGATAAAGATCAATCAAAGACCGCGATGGCTGCGCGACCTTCCCCTCCCAAGCCCCATGAATTGCGTACGGGAGGCCTCACAACGGGAGGCGCCACCGCCACAGCGGGCGCTGGTGTATCGCGAATGACAGAATTTGATCGTGCGAGGGCGGCCACTGGTGCGCCGTCCCTCAGCACGGCCACAACTCCCACACTGCCTCCTCGACCTGGTACGAGAACAGGTTCCCTCATTTTGCATTTTTTTTTCGCCTTGGAGGGTCAATTTTGGAGCTGAGGAGGACTCTGCATCGTATATGCAGGCGGGGGAATGTACGGAGGCGGTGGCATGCTGGGTTCGGGCGGGTACGGCGGGAGCACCTACGGAAGCAGCTACGGCGGCGGCTACGGTGGTGGTGGCATGTACGGCAGCAGCTACGGAGGCGCGTACGGAGCGTCGCGCTACGGGGGCGGCTATGGCGGCTACGGCGGTTCTTCGAGCTATGGGAGCGGCTACGGGGGCGCGTACGGGTCGTCGCGCTACGGTTCTTCGCGCTACGGAGGCGGCTACGGGGCGTCGTCGATGTACGGCAGCAGCTACGGCGGCGGCGGCGGCTACGGCGCCTACAACCGAGGGCCGCTCGGGGCTGGACCGCGCGGCCCGGGCGAGGGCGGCCCCGGGGTGGTGACGTGGATCGACCAGTTCTCGCAAGTGGTGGACACATTCGGGCGCTTCGCGCACCTGCTCGACATGAACTGCGACGCCCTCTACGGCTCCTTCTCGTCAGTGCTGCGGCTGTTTGAGTCCATGTCGGAGCTGCGTCGCGAGCTGCTCTTCATCTTCCAGACGGTGACGCTCTACCGCCTGCTCAAGTCCGTTCTCGGGCGCGTCGGGTCCGTGGGCAGGTTCATCACGGGTGGCTCCACCGCCTCGGTCGTGTCATCTTCTTCGACGTCGGGCCTCGATCTCGACTCCTTCCAGCACTTTCAGGGCAAGGACCAGGCGGCTCCTCGCAGCGGCCGCCGCTTCTGGCCGTTCCTCCTCTTCCTCATCAGCGCCATCGGCGGACCCCTCATCATCAACCGACTCTGGCGAATGCTCCGCGCGGCGGCCGCCGCCGCCCAACAGCCCCAACAGCAGCTCGCCGACGAGGAGCGCGAAGAAGCCCCCATCTACGTCCAGGCCCTCTACGACTTTGTCGGCTCCGGCTCAGAGGGTACCCTCTACATGCCCCCATGCCTCCGCAGCCGAGGCCTTTTCACTCTCCTTCGCGTTCTCGGCCAAACACTGACGTACCTGTGTGTGTCCTGTGTCCTGTGTCCTGTGTGTGCTTGCGACGCGACAGGCGACCTTCAATTCGGTAAAGGCGCCTTGATCCGGGTCCTGCGAGCCGACCCCGACCAGGGCTGGTGGGAAGGAGAGACGGGCGGGCGAGTGGGCCTCTTCCCCGCCAACTTCGTGCAGCCAGTCTCCCGGCCACACGGCGCCGCAGACAACAACAATAACGACGCCGCTGCACTGGGCAGCGCGTGGACGCCCGGAAGCAGCGCCGAACCCATCCGCCTCCACCTCGGGGCTGACGTCCAGCAGCCCCCCTCCCGCTTTGCCTGACCTCGCCTTGTACAGACGAAAAGCTTTTCGTGGATTTCCCACGGTCGGTTGGTGGTGAACACGGGGGCGAGGGTTTGAAAACAAATTAGTTGCGTGACGCCCATCGTGTTGGAGGAGGTCCAATGACTACTACCACTACCACTAGTGCTGGGTCCACTGGATCTTGGAGATGTCGACGCCCTCCTTGACCATCTCCCAGAGCGGGGACATCTCGCGGAGGCGGTCGACGTGCTTGGCGCAGAGCTCGATGGCGTGGTCGACCTCGCGCTCGGTGGTGAAGCGGCCGATGCCGAAGCGGAGCGAGGTGTGGGCCATGTCCTCGGAGACGCCGAGGGCGCGCAGCACGTAGGAGGGCTCCAGGGAGGCCGAGGTGCAGGCCGAGCCCGAGGAGAGGGCCACCTCCTTGAGGGCCATGAGGAGCGACTCGCCCTCGACGTAGGCGAAGGAGATGTTGAGGTTGCCGTGGTACCGGCGCTCGAGGTCGCCGTTGAGGTAGACCTCGGGCACGCGCGCGCGGATGCCGTCGTAGAGGCGGTGGAAGAGGTGCTTGACCCACGCGCCGTCGCGCTCCATCTCCTCGAGGGCCACCTCGCACGCCTTGCCCAGGCCCACGACCAGCGGCGTCGGCACCGTCCCGCTCCGCAGGCCGCGCTCCTGCCCGCCGCCGCTGATGATCGGGTGAAGCCGCACGCGGGGCTTCCTCCGCACGTAGAGCGCGCCGACGCCCTTCGGGCCGTAGAGCTTGTGACCGCTGATGGAGAGCAGGTCGATGCTCATCGCGTTCACGTCGAGCGGGATCTTGCCCACGGCCTGCGCCGCGTCGCAGTGGAAGAACACGCCCCGCCGCCGGCACAGCTGCCCGATCTCGCCGACGGGCTGGATGACCCCGATCTCGTTGTTCACCGCCATCACGCTCACCAGCACCGTGTCGGGCCTCATCGCCGCCTCGAGCTTGGCCACGTCCAGCACCCCGTTCTTCTCCACCGGCAGGTACGTCACCTCGAACCCCTCGCCCGCCTCCAGCACCCGGCACGAGTCCAGCACGCACTTGTGCTCCTGATACCAACCACCAACGACGACCGACGACGCGACACGCATACATTCCCACCCCCGCGGTGAGGCACACTCGATGTAATAGCCGAGGACGTGTGTCGTGTGTCGTGTGGGAGAGAGAGAGAGAGAGAGAAGGTACCGTGACGGTGGTGATGATGTGTTTGCGCTTCTCGCCGTAAAAGCGGGCCACGCCCTTGATGGCCGCGTTGTTCGACTCCGTGGCGCCCGACGTGAACACCACCTCCTTCGCGTCGGCCCCGATGAGCCGCGCCACTTTCTGGTCACACGCGCGCGCGTGGAGCGTACAAACAGTTAAAAGAAGAAGAACCCCCCCCCCAACCAAGCACCCAATCAACCGACCGCAACCGCCAGATCTCATGAGTAGAGTTGGTGGGGGGGGGGAAGTAGTACCTCGCGGGCGTCCTCGACGAGGTCCTGTGTCTCCCAGCCGTAGTGGTGGGTGCGGGAGTGGGGGTTGCCATAGGCCTCGGTGTAGACGGGCAGCATGGCGTCCAGCACGCGCGGGTCCACCGGGGTGGTGGCCTGCATGTCAAGATACACCGATCGCCCCCCCTGGGTCGCGCTAGGCACGCTGCTGGCCATGCGGGCGGCACCCGAGGAGAGGCGTATGGGCGCGGCCGAGGGAGCCGCTCTCGGCCAGCCCTTGCGGAGAAGGGCGCCCCGATGGGTGATGCTGCTGCTGTTCCTTTTCATCTTCTATGTTGGGGCTCTGTCGGCTTTTTCCGCCCTATTTTCCCTTTGCCCTTCATTACCATTTCCTCGAAACAGGCCACCGGAGGCGTGGAAAAAGGCGGTGGACGCGTGGGAGGGGAGGTACAACAGGGGAGATGGGAGGGGGGAGGGGAAAGTGAGAGAGTGCAACGAGAGGGATCTCTCCTCGACTCTACTCTACTGGGCGGAGGCACGCTGCTTGCCCATGAGGTTGAGGGCCGAGCCGGCCTTCCACCAGGCGATCTGGCCCTCGTTGAGGGTCTGATTGGCCACCACGTCGAAGGGCTTGCCCTCCTTGGGCGTCACTCTGAGCGTAACGGGCTGCACGGAGCGAGGGAGGGGGAGAAGAGAGTGAGCGACGGGATCCCGATAAACGAGGTAAAGCCTGGCTGGCTGGCTGGCTGGCTGGTGGTGGCTGGTGGGCGGGGGAGGGTTACCTTGCCGGGGGCGAGGTCCTTGAGGCCGACGATGGTGATGCGGTCGTTGCCGCTGATGCGGTCGTAGTCAGCCGGGTTGGCGAAGGTGAGGGGGAGGATTCCCTGCTTCTTCAGGTTCGTCTCGTGGATGCGGGCGAAGCTGCGCACCACCACGGCCTTGCCGCCCAGGTACCTCGGCTGTTGCAGGTGTTGTGGTGTGGTGTGTGTTGTGAGTGGAAGAACCTCGCGTGGATTGGATTGGATTGGAGGGAGACGAGGATTGGAGGGGGGGGGGGTTACCTCGATGGCGGCGTGCTCGCGGCTGCTGCCCTCGCCGTAGTTCTCATCGCCGATAACGATCCAGGGCACGCCGGCCTTCTTGTAGGCGCGGGCGACGTCGGGGACGGCGCCGAACTCGCCGGTGAGCTGGTTCTGGACGCAGTTGGCCTTGTTGTTCTCGGCGTTGATGGCACCAATGAACATGTTGTTGGAGATGTTGTCGATGTGGCCGCGGTACTTGAGCCAGGGTCCGGCCATGGAGATGTGGTCCGTCGTGCACTTGCCCTTGGCCTTGATGAGGACCGGCATGTTCTCGATCGCATCGGATCCATTCCACTCGTCGAACTTGGGGAGGAGCTGCAGGCGTTGGCTACGAAGAAGAAGAAGAAATGGAAGACTCGTTAGACACACCCCCTCGCAGGAATCGGACTCGCTGCTTGGGGTGTAGGCTGACGGACGCACCTGCTGGGGTCGACCACCACGGTGACCTTGCTGCCGTCGGCGGCGGGAGGCTGGTAGGTGTCCTCGCCAGCGTCGAAGCCGCGAGCCGGGAGCTCGTCGCCGTAGGGGCTCTTCAGCTTGAACTGCTTGCCATCGGCGCCGGTGAGCGAGTCGGTGAGCGGGTTGAACGTCAGGTCGCCGGCGATCGACATGGCGGTCACGAGCTGTATGGGCAGAGCGCGCGCGCACATACACCAGAGAGAGAGAGAGAGAGCGTGTGCGTTAGCAGGGCACATCGGTCTGTGGGCAGAGGGCGCTGGAGGTACCTCGGGGGAGGAGACGAAGGCGTGGGTCTGGGGGTTGGCGTCGTTACGGCCGGTGAAGTTGCGGTTGTAGGAGGTGATGATGGAGTTCTTGTCGCCCTTCTTGATGTCGTCGCGCTTCCACTGCCCGATGCAGGGTCCGCAGGCGTTGGCGAGGACGGTACCGCCAACCTTCTCGAAGGTGTTGATGATGCCGTCGCGAGCGATGGTGGCGCGGATCTGCTCGGAGCCGGGGGTGATGATGAACCCGCTCTTGGCCTTGACGCCGTGGTCGATGGCCTGCTGGACAATCGACGCGGAGCGCGACATGTCCTCGTAGGACGAGTTGGTGCAGCTGCCGATCAGGCCCTGCGCGAGCTTCTCGGGCCAGTTGTTCTTCTTCACGGCCTCGGCGAACTTGGAGAGGGGCGTGGCCAGGTCGGGGGTGAAGGGACCGTTGACGTGCGGCTCCAGCTCGCTCAGGTTGATCTCGATCACCTCGTCGTAGAGCTTGTTCTGCAGATCCTCGCAGCCTTTGCGAGAACAGGAAAAAAAAAGCATCACCCGCGGGTGAGCCACCGCACGACGCGGAGAATAGACAAAAGGAGCGGCGTACCGGGATCGGCGACGAGGTGGTCCTTGAAGGACTCGGCGGCGGAGGCGATGTCGGCACGGCTGGTGGCCTTGAGGTAGGCGGACATGCGGTGGTTGAAGGGGAACAGCGACGTGGTGGCTCCGATCTCGGCACCCATGTTACAGATGGTGGCCATGCCTGCAGGACGGACGACAACGGCGGCGATGAGAGGTTGTGTGTGTGTGTGTGTGTGTGTGTTGAAACCACCACGGATGCCAGCTCGCAACCACCGCCAACCCGCCAAGAGAGAGAGAGAGAGAGTACCGGTGCAGGAGATGGAGTCGAGGCCGGGGCCAAAGTATTCGACGATGTAGCCGGTGCCACCCTTGACGGTCAGGATGCCGGCCAGCTTGAGGATGACGTCCTTGGGCGCGGTCCAGCCCGACAGCGCGCCGGTGAGCTTGACGCCCAGGATCTTGGGCGCCTTGAGCTCCCACGGGATGTCCGCCATCACGTCCACCGCATCAGCACCGCCCACGCCTGCGTTGGCCCAACATACCCGGATCAGACGCGACTACGCGCCCACACCACCAGCGACACCGCGCCCACGACGGACAACAGGGGGGGACAACTTGTAGAAGAAGACGAGGGAGGGAGGGAGGGGTACCGATGGCAACCATGCCCAGGCCGCCGGCGTTGGGGGTGTGGCTGTCCGTGCCGATCATGAGACCACCGGGGAAGGCGTAGTTCTCGAGCACGATCTGGTGGATGATGCCGCTACCGGGTTTCCAGAAGCCGATGCCGTACTTGTTGGAGGAGCTCGCAAGGAAGTCGTAGACCTCCCTATTGATGTCCTTGGCATTCTTCAAATCTTGGGCACCGCCCACGTGGGCCTCGATGAGGTGGTCGCAGTGGATGGTGGTGGGTACGGCGACCTTGGGCAGACCGGCCGTCATGAACTGCAGCACGGCCATCTGGGCCGTGGCGTCCTGCATGGCCACGCGATCGGGCCTCAGCTTGAGGTAGGTCTTGCCCCTCACAACCTCTGCGGCACAAGGACGTGTAAGCAAGAGAGACCAGCAGTTACTACTCTCGAGATGGGGCTACACTCACCCTGCTTGGTGTCATCGAGGTGGCTGTAGAGGATTTTCTCTGTAGAAATGAGAAAGAGAAGGAACGGTGAGGTGACGCAATTGTGGTGGAATGAGTCGGAGGACAAGTGCGCACCAGCAAGGGTAAGAGGGCGATCCAGCCTCTTGCGGACATCGCTCAATTTCGACTTCATCTTCTCGTAGGGCAGCGTGGTGCTGGGCTCGAGGCGGGAAAGGGCAGCGTAGTTCCTCTCGCCCAGGGCCGACCTCACGGAGGAGGGCAGCGCCTAGAATATCATCAACATCAGTGGCGAGATTAACAAAAGTCCATTTGAATCGTCGAGATCGTTGCCTCTGATTTTGTTTTTCAATTGAGATCTTCCGAAAGATGCGGAAGGGCGCACCCTAGTGCAGGGGGTCACGATGGTAGCTCTCTTGAGCGACTGCATGGTGTGTGCGTGATCTACTTCGAAAAAAGAAAAAGAAAAACGGCCGCGCCAACTCTTCGTGGCCAACGAAGTTGTTCCCTGCACGGGAAAATCCAGGAAACCCGCGCAAGGTGGCGCTCCGCCAGACACACACGAACTTCGCCGGGGGAAACGCACCGGAGCTCACAACGGCGGCACTAACCCACTAAGAAATAAGAGGGGGGGGGCGAGTGTTCATCCCCTTTGCAGATTTTTGTGTGGGGAATTTTGTATGGTGGTCATCTTGACAGACAATCTCATCTTCCACCCACCACCTTCAAGGGCTCAAGCTGGTCACACACTCAGTCATACTGGCAATGGTGGTGTTTGAGATCATGGAAGAGAGACATCATCAACTCCTCAGGTGTCTATCTACATGTACCACCCACAACTGCTTCCCACAACAACTCTGCAAGGCTCAGGAGCATCAGCAGCTTGTGTCCACCCAGACCCTCATTTTTCACTTGTTTCACAACTATGGCAACACTGATTAAGCACATGTAACTAGTTAAATGCATTTAACAAGTGTTACATGTTTTCATTGCATCCCCTGTAAAACCAGACACTTACTTTATCACATACACATACACAATGACTACATGTTTGACCTACCAATACTTAACACATACATGATCTGGAAAATCAGAACTTTGCTTGTTTTGTGTATGTGCTCCTCTGAACAACCTCAAACTGCACCTTGCTTTTGCTCTCATACCCTCCATCAATCCATTATCAGTGGCCCACATGCTGCCCTCACATCCAGTTCATGTTCAACCTCACACCATATTCAGTCAGTTGCACACATGCACTAAACTTCATTCTTCACATTTGTGCTGAATGGAGGATTATTCCTGAAGTTACAAGTCCCTCAATATCACTTAGAGCAGCGGTCTAGCATGTCAAAATCACACATGCAGATCAAAATCTTCAAAACTGCCCTGTAAATCAAAAATGTCAAATCTCACATGATTTTAGCACAACAAAAATTCCACAGTCATTTGTGACCTCTCATTTCAAATGACCACAAGTTCAGGGAGGGTTGTGTGTGCTGATGAGGGCACCTTGGGTAGCATCTTCACCTTGCCATGCAGCGAGGTCTGCTGCATACTTCTTTGCAAGCCTGGCATGTGGCCTCCATATTGCTTCCTGTGCTGTTTGTGTGGAAGTTGACATGGAGAGACAGTGCAGACAGTGTAAGAAAGCTGTGGAAAAGAGGAAGTGGGGCAGAGTCATACAAATAGGCGTGCCACTGGTAGTTCCCTTCCCTGGTTGTGCATCAGTTGATAATGTGAAGACCAGGAGGAGGAGGCTTCTTCAAGGCCAGCTTTGCATCATCACACTTCTGGTTCTCAAGTGCCCTCTTCTCAAACTCACTTAAGCAAGGAGGTGCGCCATCACAGACTTGGGCATGGATCTCTCTGGCAGCCCAACTCTCCTGTGATCAGCACAGGGAAAGAGTCTTAGGAGAAATATATAAAAGCTGTGGTGATTGTGGCAGCTGCGTACTGTGAATAAGCCTTGCATCACTGGTCCTGAGATGGTGGTATTCAGCTCAGTTTCAGGTTGAGGATGAGGCAATGGGCACCAAGGGAAGACACTCCCAAGTAAATGAGGTCTTCCTGTGTGAGTGTTGCAAACACTGAACCACTCTCATCATTTGCAGTGACCCATTCAGTGATGGAGGTGGTAATCTGTTGGCTTGCAAGCTCCTTGGTGATGGTGGCAGCCACTTCAGCCACTGTCACAGTTAATGGGATGTGCTGCATCAGGCAAGAGTGGTGAGTGAAACACAGCATGGCTTTTTGTTCAAGGGGTGGACATACATGCTTGGTAGCTTGCTGCAGACTGTGGGCAGCAACAGTTGATTGGGTCTGGGATGGAGAGATGTTTGATGTGGGGCAAATCACTTGACAGCCACACCTAGGCGTGGAGGACACCAAGGTCATGTTCATCATGTGGGGGGGGGGATGTGTACATGAGTGGAAGAGCTCTTGCTGGGTGTAGGCACTCTGTGGGATGCTGGCAAGCTGTGGCCAGAAAGAGGCTTCATGTGTTTTGGTGGGAACATGAGAGCTAGGAAAGGGATTGAAGGGGGGGGGGCTGCTTTTCACAGGAGCACCTGTGATTATGGAGTTCCTGGGCTGTTGTTGGGGTGATGCTGTGGTGAAGGAGAGCCATTGCTGTTGTCATTGTCTTCAAGATCATCATCATCATCTGGCTGAGGGCTCCCAATGTCTCCTTCTTGCTCCAAGACCTCATGGGCCCACTGTTCCTTGTCTAGGCCAGCCTTGGTGAAAAATGAACAGCTTTAGTGAGAAATTGTGCAGAAGCAAGCAACGCAAGGGAAGGAAAGCAAGAAGAGGTGTGTGATGTAGGAATTGATGAGATTTTGATACTGGAGACCCGTCTTGAGGTTTTCTGGTAGAGCACCTCAGAAAGTACCACCCAGTACTGTGTGGGATAGAGTCTTTGGTAGTGAGGAACAAGCCTCATGATCCACTCCTTCTGGTTAGGGGTTAGCCAGGTGGTTTGTGGGGCTCCATGTTGGAGTAGCAAGCTAGCAAACAACACACAGAACCTTGACTGCAATGGATGTCTCTTTGGTCAATGGCCACACATGTGGACCATGATCAATGGCCACACATTAACTTGCAGTCATTTGAAATGAGAGGTCATTGTTTGTCAGTTTAACCTCATAGAAATGGTTTTGATAACACAAAAATGGTTTTATTTTATCAGTAACAAGACAAAATTGGGAGTATGTTGAGAAATGGCAGATTAAAATTACATCATAATGAGAGATATGATACAGTAACTGGGCCAGCAGTCAAAGTCAAATTAGTTTGGTGTGGTGTAATGAGAAAAGATTGGTATAATGTGAGGATTACTGGGGTAGCCAGTGTTCTTTATTTTATTTGTGTGGTGGCGATTTGTCATTGAGCACACACTTGATAACACATAGTGGAGGAAGCTTTTTTTGATGAATTGGGAAGTGAACAAAGGAGTTTATTTTAAAAGTTGGAAAGATTGGAAAGACAGAGTCTAGTATTATTCACTTCTATCCACATCACAACCAGAGTGGAAAGGGGAAAGTGATACAAGGTCAGGCAATTGGTTGATGTCAGAGTTGTGGTGAGGGCTTCTGTCCCTGCTCCAGCTCCTGGTCCTGCTCTTGTGGCACTTGTGACAGCTGTGCTTGTGGCAGTCACTGCTGTGTCTGTGGGCTGCTGAAATCCAGGATGTGATGTTGGATGGGTTGGAGTGAATGAGGATGCTGTTGATGCCACTTGTGATGATGTTGGTTGCACTGAAGCTCCATTGATGTGGTAGCTGAAGTTGAGATGGAAGTAGGCATGAAGTGGAGTAGCACGAAGTGGAGTGTAGTCAAGAACACTTCACAGTTCAGTGCTTGCGGCGTAGGCAGTGAGGACAAGCTGATAGAAGACATGACCTATTGGTAGGAAAGCAGGTGAGAAGAGCATGTGCCACCAAGTTACATGAGCAAAATACATACTCAGTTGATGCACTTGAGGAGCAATGTGGACCCACTTCAGGTTCCACCTCTTGATGAGGGAGGGCTTCTTGTAGGCCATGAGCTTGGGAATCTTGGCAATGTCCTGGACCAGCAGTGACTCTGGATTAGCTTTCTCCTTCTCCTCTGCCTCCTTTCAAAGCCACTCTTGCAACTCTGGGATCCAGACATTGTTTGGTGGAGATGTGCTTGAGGATGTGAAGCAGAATTGGATCAGAAATTGATTGATTGCAAAGATAGAGGGCATGGGTTCTTTGGATTTGGCATACAAATTCTTGAGGTAGGTGGCACTCTTGGGCCAACTGTTGACATTGAGGAACTTCTTCATGATGCCTGTATAGTTGTGCAGATTTTCTCATAGTTTCTTCTGTTCTGTCTTGTTGCTTCTGAGCCTCTGGCTGCATGAAATGGTGGAGTTAGTACATGTTTGGAAATATGTAATTTTTTGTTGTGTATGTGTATGTGATGAAATGTACCATTGAGCTGATGAGCTTCTTCCAGTTGATGGCTTGCTCACCTTGTGTAGTGGTCCAGAACTTGTTGGTGTGCAGGGTGTTGTGGTGCTGGAAGAAGTCCTCCCACCCATCCTTGAGAACAGCAGCCTTGTTGTGCATGTGGTTCTGGCCCCAGGTGAGGATGTGAATGTTGTCTTCCAAGACTGTGTTCTGCATATGGAGAAAGGGTATTAGTCACAGTGGGGACATCAAAAAAGTATGTCAGAAAAAGAAAAACATACATTGACAATGTCACAACACTACTTGAAAGACTTCCCAGGGAAAAGCCACTGTGCAGTCTGAATGTGATGATTGCCATCAATGATGCAGTATTCAGGCATGCCACCTTTGAGGACACACTGAGAGGGAGGCAGCTCTTGAACAAGCAGCTCCATTGTCAGAACACCCATCTTGTTCATTGACATAGAGAGAACTCTGTGTCCTCTAGCAGTCACCAACCAATGAGTGCCACTCTTCATCAGTCAATGTCAATTGTCACAGCATTCATCTTCACATGATCCACACAGAGGACACCATAACACTGGTGCAGGGCCAGGAGGCATGGAGAGCTCCTCTTATGTGGGCTAGGAGGAGATGAATTAGCAAACATTCTATTGTGTACACATACACAATAGAATGTCCTGCAGTTGTGGTGCATAATCAGCTTCACAAACAGCACCTCCTTCAGGAGCTTCAGCAGCTCCTCATCAGTGGCCATGGCAGTTGCCTCTCTGGTAGGTCTTGTTTGGGCTGTCACATCAACCTGAAGAAAGTACAGGATTGGTGAGATTTATTAAGGACTATATTTCACATGAAATCAAACACACTTACCTCTGGTGCTAAGAGCAAATCTTGTGACATAGCTGGCTCCAGTGGTGCTGTTTTTTTCAGCTTCTTGCTCTTGAGTCTGCTGAGAGTCAAGAACAATCTTCAATGATGAGAATATATCAGTTGTTCTATCACATACACATATGCAATGGCTATGGTGGTTATAACCAATTATAAGAGTCAATATTCTTGAATAGAATGGAAATATGCAGTATAATGAAACTACTGGTATTATGATGGGACAACACCATGAAATGAAAGGATAACAATTAGATTAATTGTATATTTAAATTGCTATTTCATCACATACATGTACACAATGAAATTGTATCTATTAATGCTAATAAGATTTCATTGTGTACATGACATGGTGCATACCCATTCAGTTAGTTTTGTCTTGTTCTTCTCCACCTCTGCCACACTTGCAAAGTAATTCTCTCCACTCCAGTTGCTTGACCATCCACTTGGCAAGCTTGGCTGCATTGCAGCAGGACATTACCATGGACAGAATGCCACTTGTGGACTGGGTAAGGTTGTCACTCATGTTGTAGTGTGTAGGTTGGTAAAGAATAATGACCATTGCACCCTAAAAGGACTATGCTCAACCAATGAGCTTTTTTGCAGACATTTCTTAAAAAGTGTTAGGATTCCAGAATTGATCTACAATGGAGTTATGACCAACATTGCCAGCACTCATGGCACAATCTCCTGCACTCAGCACACAGTTGAGCAGATCAAGGAAGTGCTCAAGAATGCCTGCAAGAAGTGTGAGGAGCTTGCCAACCTCACAACAACCATCATCAATGAGAACCACAAGCTCCACCAGCAGGCTAGCCATGACAAGGCAACCATCATAGCTGCATGCCAACTAATTCTGGAACTGGTGCCAGGGCTTTCCAACTACCAGCTCCACAGCTTTGACATTGATTTCAACCATGTGAAGCAAGTCAAGGAGGAATGCCTCTTTGATCAAGTTGCAGGAAAGGCAGATGGATATCAGAAGCTGCCTCCTGGCACTGTCTGCCTCCTCAGGGGGAAGTTTGCCCTGGCCCATCTCAAGCCTGGCTACCTCAGTGGTGTGTTATTTCCTTGTGCTGTGTTGCAGTAGGTACCTTGTTTTTATTTGTAGGACCCATCTGTTGCTTCATCCTCATAATTCCTTCCCAAAGCCCCTGTTCTTCCTACCTGGACAACATGCCCTGCCACATGTCCTTTTTTCATCCCCAAAACAGCAGGTGTCTTCTTCACAGTTGCATGGAGGTGTTTTTGATTTTCTTCCTGCTAGAGAACCATCCATTCCTGGCACATTCCTGGCAGATATGGGCGTTGTGTTCCCTCTGGTGCAGACCTGTGGGCGGATCAGTGGTTCTCGCGGGGTACGTAGTCGCCGCTGCATCCGCTCAGGAAGTCAAAGTCGCATCCCTCGTTGGCCTGCTGCACGCGCTTGACGTAGAGGCTCGTGTAGCCGCGCGAGCGGTCATCCGGGTTGGCCGGCGGCGTCCACTTGGCCTTGCGCGCCGCCAGCTCCTACGCGGAGCGGCGCCACAAACGAACGAAACACATTTATAGATATATATATATATTACCACGGACAGCACCATCGCCACCGGTGGGGGGGTGGTACCTTGTCGGAGACGTGGAGGTGGAGGAGACGCTGCTCGACGTCGAGTTCGATGATATCACCGTCCTGGACGAGGGCGAGGGGTCCGCCCACGGCCGCCTCTGGCGCCGTGTGGAGGACCACCGTACCGTAGGCCGTACCGCTCATCCGCGCATCGGAGATCCGCACCATGTCCGTCACCCCTATATGTATATATTTTCATATGACCACGGTCACCACCCATCACAAGCCGATTGACCGGAGGTGAGAAGAGACCAACAACAACACCAACAACACCACTACCACCATCAACAACAACAACAACAAGGGAGACACTTACCTTGGGCGAGGAGCTTCTTGGGGAGAGGCATGTTGCCCACCTCGGCCATGCCGGGATAGCCCTGCGGCCCGCAGTTCTGGAGCACCATCACCGAGTCGGGCTGGAAGGGCAGGTCCGGGTCGTCCGTCCTCCGCCTCAGGTCCTCGATCGAGTTGAACACCACCGCGGGGCCTACCACCATCCATCACCACCAACACAGAGTCAGATGTTACACTGTAATCCAACTTGTGCCGTGTGTGTTATGTGTTATGTGCTAGTTACCTTTGTGCTTCATGAGGTGGGGAGAGGCGGCCGAGGGCTTGAGCACGGCGCCGTCGGGGGCGAGGTTGCCGCGGAGGACGGCGATGCCGCCCTGCAGCTTGAAGGGCTGGTCGATGGGCGTGATGACCTCCCGGTTCCAGCACTTGGCCTCCTTCACGTTCTCGCCCATGGTGCGCCCGTTCACCGTCATGGCGTCCTGATGGATCAACCCTGCACGCGAGCCACACGCGCGACATGGCGGCACATGCTCTATGAGCTCGAGCTAAAGTGTGCGACGTGTGCGCGTGCGTGTGCGAATACCCTCGGCCTTGAAAGCGAGCTCGTGGATGACGGCGGGCAGGCCACCGGCGTAGTAGAAGTCCTCCATGAGGTACTGGCCCGAGGGGCGCAGGTTGACCAGGCACGGCACGTCACGCCCCAGCCTGTCCCAGTCGTCGAGCGCCACCACTGCGCTGCTCTCCGTCTCACCGTCCCTGAACACAGAGGCTCGTAAGGAATGTCGCACTCACGCACTCACGCACGCGCACACGACACACAACACGACGAGCGTTTACCTGGGGCGCACGCGGCGGGAGATGGACAGCAGGTGGAGCACGGCGTTGGTGGATCCGCCGATGGCCCCGTTGACGCGGATGGCGTTCTCGAAGGCCTTCTTCGTGAGGATGTCCGACGGGCGCAGGTTCTCCTTCACCATCTCCACGATCCGACGCCCTGCACCGCCAGCGCGAAGCCATCGGCAATTAATGAAAGGCAGATTATGATAACGAATAAGTAATAATACAAGAATAACAGAATCAGAATAATGTAAAGGCATATTCGGACAAACCAGTGAGGTGGGCGAGGGTGTAGCGGCGGGCGTCCACGGCTGGGATGGCGGCGGCCGCGGGGAGGGTCATGCCGAGGGCCTCGACCATGCTGGCCATCGTGGAGGCCGTGCCCATCGTCATGCAGTGCCCCGCGCTACGCGACATGCACGACTCTAGGACCACCGGGAGGGAGAATCTCGGTCAGCGGCGCACACTCACACGCACACATGGTGCGTTGTGTGTGTGTATTGTGTGTGTGTGTGTGTGTGTCAATGTTGATGTAAGGTCTGGTTGCCTGGCGAGCGTACCGGCATCCATGAAGTCCTGGAGGGAGAGCTCGCCGGCCCGCACCATGGCGTCAAACTTCCACACGTGGGTGCCCGACCCAATCTGCTGGTCCCGCCACCGGCCGTTCAGCATCGGCCCTCCTGCAATCGTGCATGCAAGCCGGTCAATGCAGCAGGTGGGGGTGGGCAGACGGAATGGTGGTGGCTGATGGTGGGGCAATTACCGGGGAGCACGATGCTGGGCACGTCGACGCTGGCGGCGCCCATGAGGAGGGCCGGGGTGGTCTTGTCGCAGCCGGTCAGCAGCACCACGCCGTCGATCGGATTGCCCCTGCGTGTGGCCACCCACCCCATCAATTCAGCTCTTTAGCCGCACCACCAAACAAACGCCTCATGATTGGGTGAAGCGACGAGGCGAACCTGATGCTCTCCTCGACGTCCATGGAAACCAGGTTGCGGTAGAGCATGGCCGTAGGGCGCAGCAGCGTCTCCCCTGCAGCCAGCGAGGCCAGAAGAAGAAGAAGAGCAACAACAACAACAACGACAACACCAACAACACCGTCAGCTGAGGCGCATAGGCCGAGCATGGGCGCTACGCCGGGGGGAGGGGCGGATGGATGAAGAGGAGCGCACCGAGGGACATGACGGGGAACTCGAGAGGGAAGCCGCCCATCTCCCACACGCCGCGCTTCACCCACTCGGCGATCTTGCGGAAGTGCGCATTGCAGGGCGTCAGCTCCGACCACGTGTTGCAGATCCCTGCGTGCGGGTGGTTGGTTGGTGCCGCCCACCATCATCACCGCCGTCAGGCGGATGTTGCTGCAGGCGGACAGAGGAATAGCGCACACGCGACCCCCAATATAGGCACGTACCGATCACGGGGCGGCCGTGGAACACATCATCCGGGATTCCCTGTTCAGGTGCAGCACCGCCCCCGCCGCCACGGCCCACACGCGTGGGTTCAGATCTGCTGCAGCTCTACCCGGTGATGGGCGAAGGCTTGTGGTGGGGGGGGGGGCTGGTAGGGCACCTGGTTCTTCATCCAGCTGCGGTGGTTGAACCCGTCCTTGTCGCGCTTCCCGAACCACTCTTCGCTACGCAGGCGGCCCCCGCCTCCCCCCTCGGCCACTGCGCAGCTCGTCGTGGGCGTGAGTGTGTGACACGTGAGAGCCCCCCCCCCCAAACATTTTTTCAAGTAGCAAGTAGAATAGGACCACCCCACTACTACTCCATGGCCTGCCTGAAGGGGGAAGGGAGGGGGTTGTACCACCGCTGCGGTGGGTGGGGCCATCCGAGGAGGACGTGGTGGACGCCAAGAGACGACTCGCAGCGGAGGCGCCCGGCAGCAGGCCCGACGCCACTGCCCTGGTCGCGCAGCGTGGGGCTGCGGGACTACTACCACTTCGAAGCCTGTGCAAGCCTCGCCACCACGCCAGGCCTCGCGTCAGCGCTTCTTTGGGGGAGGGGGGGGCTAAGGTGGCGGGTCCGTACGATACAGCCACACGACGCATGTTGCGCAGCTCTTCACTTTGGGAGGAATTACAACTTGAGCGAGGAGGCGCCGTTCCTTTTCTTTTCTTTTTCCCTCCCCACGCTAGAGCACGCACTACGTGCTGATCCAATTCAGCGTTTGGTTGCATCGCCAGAGGGCCGCGCCAGCATCCACGAGGCGTGCCACAACGTGCGCCGCTTGAGGCCATAGTTGTCATTGGTGACGTTGTTGTTGTTATTATTGTGAGAGTTCTGGTGATGGTGCCGGGGCGCCAGTGGGTACATCGGTGGTGGCGGGGCGTGGCTGGTGGTGCTCGAGGTGCCACTGTCGCGAGATCTCGTAGAGGCAGATGCCGAAGGCCACGCCCACGTTCAGGCTGTTCTTGACGCCCACGCACGGAATGGACACGATCGCCGCACATCTCTGACTCACCGCACACGCCCCCAACACACATCCGAGTGAGTAATGCACGCCGCGAATGAAACCAGCAGAGAAGACGGGGCTGAGCGTCACACACCACACACACCACACACACCACACCTTGAGCAGGTCGGCCTCGATGCCGTGCCGCTCGTTGCCCAGCAGCAGGGCGCATCCGCCCGCGCTTCGGGAGGGGAACGTGTAGGCGTAGATACTGGGCTGGCCCTCCACCGTCTCCAGCGCCACGACCGGCAGCGGCGGATTCGCAGCCGCAGCGGCGTCGGAGGCCGGGGCGGCTTCGTCGAGGCTGTAGCGGCCCGACGCGAGCATGTCCATCACGTCCGACGTGCGCTGGTGCCACTCCCACGGCACGAACTGGTGCGCGTTCATGGTCGTGCGCAGCGTCTTCTCCTGCACACCACACGCAACAGCCCCCACAACTTCACCATGAGCATATTCGTAAAGTCCGAGAGACGAAAAGTGGGAACGGATTTCGTCGTCGTCGTCGTCGTCGTACCTCGTCGGGGGTGGCGGTGTAGCCGCACAGGAAGATCTTGCGCACTCCGAAACACTCGGCCGTGCGGAAGATCGCCCCCACGTTGAATGCCGACCGCAGGTTGTCTATAGAGACCAATCATTGGGGAAAAATAGAGATGAGCCCACTGTGGTGCCAACGCACGACACACGACACACGACACACGACACACGACACACGACACACGACACGAGGAGGCGGGAGGGACCCAGGACGAGGACGAGTGGGATCTTTTGGGCGGCGGGAGTGCGCACGTCGTCCTGCCGCTGGATGAGGAACTCGTGGTCGGCCAGCCCCCGCGTGAACTTGCGCTCGATCGGCAGAAACAGGCCTGCAATCGCGCATCACGACACACGACACACGGCCAAGCTGTTTAGTGTGGTGTGCGTGTGTGTGCGTGTGTGGCGTAGACCGCGCGGCCCATTTCTATCTCTACGCGTGCGCGCAAGCGATGGCGCACCGAGGAAGTGCTTGAGGCTGAGGTGGGGGATGCTGGACTCCTTGATCTTCTGCGCGAGCCGCGCCACCTCGCGGAGGTCCGGGTCTTTGTGGTCCTCGAGCGCCTCCAGGCACCGCCGCAGCAGCATCACCCGCCCGACCACCCGCTGCCGCGCCTCCGCCGCCGTGGCGTCGTTGTCCGCGTGGGCCTGGGCCTCGGCCAGCTGGTCGGCACGCACCCACATGCGCTCGATGCGCTGGGTGAGGCCCACCAGGAACTGGAGGCACGCCGCACGGTTCTTCTTCACGCGCTCGAACGCCGCCCACTCGGCCGCCTCGTCGCCATCTTCCTGCCCGGCCTTCTTCTTTTCTTTGTCGGCGGACGATGGTGACGTTTTCGGTTGTTCTCGTCGTGCCCGCTTTTTGTGGGGCGGTGCCACCGCGACCTGAGCTGCATCATGCTCTCCATCTTCTTCCTGCATGCTTGCCTTTTCTTATATCATATTTTCTCTTTCTTTTTTTAAAGTGGTGCTTGGAGAAACGAAAAGAGAAATTCAAAAAAACAGCGACAAAACAACAAAATCGGAGGGAGATGAACGCCGGCACGCGAACCCTCGGGAACAACCTGAAGCTGCAGAAGCGGTTGGCCATGTCCATCCTCAACTGCGGCCGTTCCAAGGCGTGGCTCGACCCCGAGCGCAAGGAGCTCATTGCCAAAGCCCGAACCCGTACATCTCCAAATTCCCGCAAATCCACCCCCTTCGTGATTTTTTAGTTGCGCGTAGCGGCTGCTGCAAGTTAGTGGGTGCAACCACGTACATGGCTGGCCTTGCCCTCATCTTGTTGTGGGTGGCACGTGCAGGTGCCGAGGTGCGCACGTTGATCGAGGCCGGCGTGGTGCAGAAGAAGGAGAAGGAGTTCAAGCAGCCCATGGACCGCGACGAGAAGCTCAAGCGCAGGGTCAAGATGCGAATGGCCCGCAGGGTGATCGAGGAGGAGGGACTCGACTTCTGAAGCAGCAGCTGCCAACGCCACCACGCGAACGCGCCTGTAAAGAAAGAGAAGAGAACAAACGGACTCAAGCCTGCAACCGCACTCAATCACGCAACACAACACGCAACACAACACGCAACACAGCACACAGTGATCCCAGAGTCTCTTGAGTCGCGAGAAGGCGCGAGCCTTGATGTTATTTGAGGTGGGTGCGCCTCTTGGGCGGCGCCGCAGCGGCAGCGGCGGTGGCCGGGATGGAGTCGAACCGCCAGAGGTCGACCTCCACGTCGACGCTCTCGCGCTTGTGGAAGCGGTACATCTGCGGGATGTCGAATCGCAGCTGCGCCACCACCTCCGCCTTCACGCCCCACTGCCGCTCGGCCTTGCGCGCGATGTGGGCGCGCGTCGAGCTCTTGTGCAGCGAATACACCGACACCTCCGCCACCTGCCGCACCCGTGTGAGCAACCACATATGGCACCGCAGTGTGTCTTGTGTGTGCTGTGTGTGCTGTGTGCATGCAGAATCGGGAGAGCCGAGTGACGTACGTGCAGGGCCTTTTCGAGAAAGACCATGTCGATGCCCTTGATCTTGGTGCCGAAGGGCGGGTTCATGATGACGGTGTCCACCTTGTGTGCAAACTGGGAGGGCAGCAGCTCCGCCACGTTGCAGCGCACGAACTCCATCTGGTCCTCGAGCTCGAACTCCCGAGCGTTCTCCTGGGCGACCTCGAGGGCATCGTCGTCGATGTCCAGCCCGATCGTGTACCTGCCCCCCCATCACCGTGAGCGGGCGGAGCCGCGCGCACGTGACACGACACGACACGACGGCGTCGGGAGAGGAGAGCGCACCCGCTGCCCATGAGCTGGGCGGCGATGGAGAGCATGCCGCACCCGCAGCCCAGGTCGGCGATGCAGCGGCCCTCTATTTCGTCGTAGGCGTTGGCGATGGTGTACAGCATGTGCGCCCTGCACCGCCACCAGGACAGGAGAAAAGAAGACACAGACAAGTGTGACTGTGTCGGCCCCCATCTCCCGTCTTTTCAACTCCACACCGATTATTATTATTTTTGGATTAAACAGGTTGTGAAGGAAGTACGCGATGTGAGGGCTGGTGGGGTATTGCTCGAGCTTCACCTTGGGCTTGGGGAAGGCCTCCACATCGTCGAGCAGCTCCTCCAGCTTACGCAGCTTCATCTTGCATACGGGTTCTTTGTCCGCCAAAAGAAAGAAAAAGAAAAGAAAATAGGTTTTATTTCTGCCAGCTCAAGCAGGCACGAGAGGGTAGCGCTCGCGGAGGAGGGCGAAGAGCGGCCCGTACTCGCCCTTCTCCACAGCCACCAGGGATTCGTCGCCGCTGTCGAGCTGCGCCTCGAATTCATCCCATCCCACCCACTTGGCATCTGGTCGTGTGTGTCGTGTGTGTCGTGTCGTGTGTTGCAGGTGGTTGGGTGAGCCCGTGGGCAGTAGTGAGGCACACAACAACAACAACATCGCCATCGGCATCGTCATCGTCGTCATCATCAAATACAAAACAACAACAACAAAACACGCACGCACGCACGCACGCACAAGCGAGGAGGGGGCCGTGGCGCAATGCGTACCGGTGACCTCTTCCGGCTGCAGGACAAGAGAGGAGACAGACACATCAGTCTCGTAGAGGTATCTGTATATTGCCACGACAGCAAGACGAAGAGGATTACATATTATTATTATATTAGTAGTAGTATTATGCTCATGGCCATCAAGGATACGCGGCGGCTTGTTGGTGAAGGGGGGCGTACATGTCCTGGAGCTCGTTGTCAAAGTAGGTGCCTGCCATTGCCACGCGCGCCCGGGTCAATCCCCCGCGATCACTGGCGTGTGGGGGGGGGGCCACCACGTACCGTTCATGTACACTCCCGAAGCCGGGGCGGTGAAGAGAAACTGGAGCTTCTCGGGCTGCGCCGTGATGCCCAACTCCTCGTGGAGCTCCTTCAACGCTGCGCCGCGAGGATCGACCACGACACGACACGCGCGCGTTTGTACAGCCATGTGATTTAATAAATCGCATGTAGGGGCAGTGGTACATTAGCGCCGTGCGGGAGAGTCTGCGCTGTCGCCCTGGGGCAGCAGAGAAAGCGCAGGAAACAGAGAGGCTTGCGTAAGGGCGGGAGCGCATACCGCCCTGGAGGCTGGTTTCGCCCGCTTCGATGTGGCCCGCGCACGAGATGTCCCACCTGCACATGCGACAACAAGTAGCACATGACACACACACACACCACACACACCACACACACCACGCACGACACACAACAGTGGTCTGCATCAGGCACGCACGCGGGCAACAGTGGGGCGGAGTAAGTACTTGTCCGGGTTGGTGCACTTGTCGGCGGAGCGCCGTTGGAGCAGCACCCGACGCGTGGCGGGGTCCACACACCAGACATGCACTGCTCGAGCAGCCAAAGCGAGGGGTGAGCACACACAAGGGCGCCGCCCGCGAGAAGAAACTCCGTAATTTAGGTGGGTGGGGGGGTAAACCAATCTTGTGCCACAGGCCCTGCTCGTGGATGACCTTTCGGGTTTTGATCTCGCCGGTGGGGCGTCCGTCCTGCGTCCACACCTCCAGGAGCTCCTCGTGCTTGTCCGCGCACATGGTGTCGCCTCGTTGAAGAGAAGTAAAAGAAATAAAAGAAAATTCAAGTTTCACGCACCGCCTGTGGTGGAATGAGCGGTTTATTCAAGCGTGGGCGAAGGGGTGGCGTAGGGCTGGAGGGTACTACGCCTTCAGCACTTCTTCCAGATCTGGTAGGAGGCGAGACCGGCCTCCACCACACCCGCGAGTCCCACCACGCCCGCGCTCTTGATGGGGTTGATCTCCACCAGTGACGTCGAGATCTGCAGGTTGGCCACCTCCCTGATCATCGCGTACTCCAGTTCCCGCTGCTCCTTCTTCAGCTGCGCCAGCTCGGTCTAACACACACGACACACACACACACACACACGACACACACACACACACACACACGACACACACACACGACACACACACGTGTGAGAAAACGAGAGCTCCGCTCCGCGTGCGGCCAAGGTGGTCTGGTAGTCTACCTGGCTGCTGCTGGCGAGGGCCTTCTGTTGGCGCCTGCTGTTCTCACGGTACTTGACGACGTCGAGGACGAGGGCGAACAGAAGGCCCACGGTCCACGCCCAGAAGGAGAGCTTGCCCCACTTCTTCTCGTCGCCTGCACAGACGCGCCCACACCCCCGCCCAACCAATCACAGTCCACAGTGAGTAGGCTCCAGGTTGGCCTCCAGCAATCGACACCCGGTGTGTGGTGTGCGTGTGTGCCGAGAAGGAGAGAGAGAGATACCGGAGACGATGTTGAACTTCATGGCCCACGACAGGTTGTTGAAGAAGAAGTAGCCGGCCATGCCCAGCGTCTTCAGGAGGTTCGCCACAAGCAGCATCGGCCTCGCTTCCCTGCAAAGTGCAAAGAAGAAAGAGGTGCATCACAGTAGTGATGGCGGTGAGGGCACTATCAACCTGGTGCATGTCGTCCACCACAGGCAGGCACGCGTACCGAATGGTGCCGAGCTTCTCTATTTCGCTCAGGAACTTGAACAGCCGCAGCAACCTGACGTGAGGAGACAATGGTCAGAGGTGGCGCAGATGGAACAGAATCGGATGTTTTTTGCGTGTACGTAAAAACAAAACGCAATCTAATTTGTGGATAAAGAGATGAGTGTTATACTTGCGGCCATCCGACATGACTGAGTCGATGTTGCTCCAATATTTCGCCCACTGGGCGTTGTTGGCCGTGTTGAGGCAGAACCAGGAGAGGAATCGTGCTCCGTAGTGGAAGAATTTGTAGAGCTTGTCCCGTCCATCCGTCGCCGCCAAAAACTTGCATGACTTGCTTAACGACATGGCAATCTAGCAATACGTTGAACAGTCTCTCTTCCCCTCTCCTTACTCTTGAACGTTCAACCTCGCAGAAACGCTCTCTGTTGAGCGGAGGTTGCGTTTGAGTCCCCCCCTGGGAACTGTGGTGTTCATTTTCCCACCCCTTTTCCTTGTCTATTTTCTCCAATACAATCTGGGGGGTAGCGGGAAGGAGGACGCCCAAGCGAGAGCTCTCGCGCACACTACCCGTTGCTTCACCAAAAGCTGCAAAAGAGGGCCAAAGACCGAAGCAGCCACGCGGCCGGAGGCGTGATCGCTTCAAGCCTGTTGGGTACTTGCGCCTTGCCGCGCCCGGACAGCCTCTGCAAGGCCAACTGGCGGAAATTTGGAGGCAATTAAGGATGTCAGCTTGCGTGGACCAATGGGATAGCCGCAACTGGGGAGATGCGGGAGAGGTCGTACGGAGTAGGCGTGCGAGGAAGGGAAAATCGGAGGCACATCGCAGCCCTGCTCGCGGGAGGTGAGCCCTCCGACTCCCATCTGTCGTCACCGTCACTCACACGCTCGTGGCGCCCTTCTACCTCGGGTCCGTTGTCCTTCGAACCGAAGCCGGATCCCTCCGCCGCACTTGTCGCACTTGTTTGTCTCGAGACGCCTCTTGTTCGCCACGCTTGCACCATCCCTCCTTCTCTCGCTTTCTTCTCCCCCTCTTGTTGTTGGGTGATCAAGGGAAGAGAGAGAAAGACCAAAAAGCGAAGAAGGACTGCTGGCACCACTACGACTCTGGAGGCCGAGCACGAAACCATCCCATCCCATCCCACCCCATCATGGCACAGCACGTGAAGCTCGAGGAAGAGGGCGTGGTGTACCACCACCACCAGCAGCAGCCCAAGCAGCCGCCGCAGTACACGGGACGACGCAACAGCGCGCTGGCGGTGGCGCGGCGTGCTTCGATGGCCGACGTGCTGGCCAACAACGCCCGACGGTCGGGCTCGCTGGGCGACGTGCTCCTCAACGCGTCCAACTCGGCCGCCTCGTCGCTGCAGCTCTACCTCCACTCCCTCATCCAGCGCAACCCTTCGTCTTCGTCTTCGTCCTCGTCTGACTCGCACGAGCTCACTGACCACTCTGACGAGCACGTGGCGTCCTCCACGTCGACTAAGAAAAGCAGCAAGAGAAAGAGGAAGGAGGCCAAGGAGGCCAAGCGCGCACGCAAGAGCAAGGCCTCCTCATCTTCTCCAGATGGCGACCCCGCATCTTCATCCTCATCCTCATCCTCATCGAAGAAAAAGCGCAGGGGGTCCATGCCCGCCTCCGCCATGCCGCACCTTGGAAACTCGGGTTCAGGTGTAGCGGTGGCAAGTCGCAGCAGCTCGGCATCAATCGGTAGCGAGTCGATGTGCGAGGGCCTTCTACTCGACGGCTCGCCAGCTGCCCCACCTTCGGTGCTCTCCCCTTCCTCCTACCCCTCGGCCTCTTCGTCTCCCTCTACGACTGCCCAGCCGCACCTGCCGCCTTCACATCTCCACAATGCCAACCCCAATCCTCATCTTCAGCACGGCCACCACAATCTGCCTCACCAGCAGCCGCCAGTCTCGGGCGTGTTCACGAGCTTCGACGAGTGCTTCGACGCCGACCTCGCCATCCTCTCCACCCTCTCCGCCGACGAGGTGGAGCTCTCCCCGACGCCCCTCTCCTCGTCGTCGCCGCTGCCCCCGACCCCGATCGGCGCCCAGACCGCTTCCGTGCCCGCCGCGGCCCAGCCCTACCGACCAGCCGCCCTCCTCGACCACCCACAGCAGCAGCAGCAGCAACTGGTGTACCCGCAGCATCAGCAGCAACAGCATCAGCACGTCATGATGGGTCCGCCTGTCCAGCCCGCCTTGCAAGCGCAGGTGCAGATGCACGTGCAGCAGGCGGCCTCCTTCTCCCACGGCTATCCCCAGCAGCACCATAATCAGCCCTACCACCACCACCAGCAGCAGCCCTATCACCATCATCAGCTGTACCAGCAGCACCCGCCGCCGTATGGCCACCATCAGCAGCAGGCGTACCCGTCGCCCCAGCCGTCGCCGTCGCTGCCGGAGGACTGGTCGGGCCTCTCGCCGCTGTTCCCGTCGCAGCAGGAGGCCTCCGCCTCCTCCTCCCCGTGGCAGCCCCGATCGCCCGCCCTCTCCATGCACGAGCAGGTGGAGCGCCTCCTGTGCCCGTCCTTCCCCGCCTCCCCGTTCAGCGCCCAGCCCCCGGCCTCGCCCGCTTCGACCCACCACCAGCAGCCGCAGCAGCAGCACGCGTTCCTGCGACCACCCGATGTCGTCCCGCGCACGTCGCACCCCAGCGTGCCGAGCCCCTCCGCCTCAACAGCGACCGATGACGGGATGCTGATGATCCCGGCGGCCAGCCCCATGTCCAGCTTCTTCGACTGGGCCGACGAGCTCCTGGCCTTCGACCCCAGCAAGGGCCCCACCACCCCCACCATGTAATCTATCTTTTCAACTACCCTCACACACACCCACACAAACCGTAAAAACATTCATTGCGATTAGGTCGATCCACATCTTGTCCCACATATGGTTGGCGCGTTTTATGTACACGTGGGGGCGTTGCCCGGAAACACAGGGGATCACGAATTGCCAATGCCTGATTGGTGGGCGGAGATCCCTTCTCTAAGGGGGCTCGATGCCTTGTCCTCGTCTGCTTGATCATGGTGGTCCTGGTGGTCGGCGTCATCGGTGGTGGACAGCTTGAGGTACTCCTCCTCTCCGCTGTCGATCCAGAGGAGCGGCAGCCTCGCGGCGACAGCGTCGGCGTAGTTGGCGTGGGCTGCGACGGCCAGCCACGCGGAAAAGAGGGCGAACGAGACCAGGAGCACCATCGCCATCCGGCCCAGCATCAGATGGACGGACCCTCGCCTGGGCGGTGCGCCAACCAAGACCCGATATGTTAGCAAACGCTAATTCCTCGGTTTAGGTGAAGGTGAGCACACGTACAGCAGCTCGCCACACATCGCAGACTTGACCTGGTCGAACGGGGTCCTGGCAATGCTGCAGTTGGTCAACCTTCGCACCGACTCGAGTCGGCTCTCGCCGTCCACTAGAGCCGTCATCAGCTCCGTCGTGATGTTCTGCGCAGGCAAAAGGTCATCTTTCACACATCCTCACGTTGGAGACTCTGCACCACTAGTGGCGGCGGTGGTGAACCTTGGCCGAGGGCACGACGAGCGTGTAGTTCATCCCATGATTGAGCTCGGTGGTGGCCTTGTGCAGCTCTTGGCTGGCGTAGTCGAGAGAAGGGACGAGCAGGTTTTCGCCCTTGCACTGGAGGTAGTAGTGGACGGTGCTCTCCAGGGGCAAGGACGCATGCTCGCGGAGGAGGGACACGACAGAGTCCTCGGGCGCCGCGCACCAGTCGGCAATCGCCACGGACGCCGGCAGGTAGAGTCCCATCTCGAGGCTGCACCACAGGGCGGCCACCAACAACAAGACGATGACCCTGCGTGTGCGGAGAACCTTCAAGGTCAATCGAGAGTGAAGCTCCAGAAATATGGGCCACTCCGTCCTACGTACAGCCAGAGAACACGCGGAAAGATGAAGGTGGCGCTCCCCAGGAGAAAGGCCATCAGGAGGAGCACGTAGGTTGAGTGAGCGTAGAACCACCTGCAGACCAGTTGTCCCGGTGAGTGAGTGAGTGAGCGATGAGCCACTTGGCGTGTGCCAAGCGGGTTGAAAGGGAGCCGTGGGTACCAGAGGTCGGAGTGGCTGTCCATGAATTGGCGAATCTGGCTGAACTGAACGGAGTACCGTGCCCAGTGGGCAGTAACGTTGCCCAGGCCATCCCTGAGTTTGGTGTGGAGCTGGTGCCACCGGACGAGGAGAGAGTTGACGTCGGCACTCTTGACATGGGCCATCTTGCGCTGATAGGCTCCAAACTGTTTGTCGACAAGGTTCTCCTTCATTCGGTCGATGGCAGCTCGGTCCGCGAGGAATGCAATGCCGCTCTTGAGCTTCCTCGCTTCGACCAACCCCCTCGGGGTGAGCTTCTGGTCCAGGACCTGCAATAGGTCGCGTAGGGCGTTCGCCACCTCCGGAGTGGAGTAATCCGACGAGGAGAGCGCCTGGATGAGGGCATCTACAGGCCCGATGGCCTCGAGCGCTTCATCCGCTCGCAGGTACTTCTAAACGTGATCGAGATAGCCGTCAGACGTGCTCCAGTGCGAGATTGGGCTCCAACGGGATGTACCTGGTCGATGATTTGGGCTTGGTGCACAACGCCAGAGGGGTAGTGGCTTCGTTCGGCCACGACGGCGTTCACGAGCTGACGCAGCTTGGCCAAGATGATCGGCTGTACTTCCCTTTCCTTGGAGTCGAGCCAGTGCAAGAGGTCCCTGTCGAACCTTGCATCTGGAGTGGAAGCGTTAGCTGACTGAGACCACTGCACGACCAATCACCTGGAAAAATAGCTTACCGGAGAGGAGAGCGGACTCGAGGCTCATGAAGAAGAACAGTCCGAACTGCAGCCCGCCGATGGCCTGCACGTTGATCACCCCTTGTAGAGCAGAGATCTCCTGATTTAACTGTAGGCAAGGAAGAGGAACGGAAAAGTGAGTTTCACCTGCACTGATGTGGAGAGAGACCTTTGGGCGGAGCTAAACGCACTGAAGTGAGTGGAGCTTGAATCGGGGAGAGCAGAAGGGTGTCCAGTGAATGCAGCTGATTGCGAAGGCTGGGGAAGAGTTGAGGCATGTCCCGAATCACGCTCCTGCCGGTCAGACGCCCCAGTTGCCGATCGAGCTCTACGTGTGCGAGCGAAGGGTGTGAGAAGGGGCTGATGCCACTCGGGTCGGGGAGAATAGAGGGGCGGTGCACCTCGAGCATGGGGGTAGCGGCGGAGGACGTCGAGCAACTGGTCTACACTGCGGTGCAGGGCATCGACCTGGGGCTCGAGGGAGAGTGCAAGGTCGCGCAGGAAGAGCACCCGGGGGTAGGCTGCTTCACTGTCCGCCAGCAGAGCCTGGGCGGTGTCCAGCGCGTGGCCCACCTCCTCTGCACCCGAGCAAACCGCGCCCAACACAGAGATGAGATGTGTTGGGGCAGTGGGGGAAGCAGCAAGACCACGTACTGCTCAGGTTGTGGAGGGGTTGAAAGGAGTGGCCGATGTCATGGCCCAACCGGACGGAGGCAGTAGCAAGATTAACCCCTACGAACCTGGGGTCGGGACATCCTGATGAGTTGAGCTCTCTGGGCATGAGATGAAGAAGAGAAGAGTGGAACGTACAAGGCGACTCCCGTGAAGGCCAACATAGCGGTGGCAGCAACCCACAAGCACGTCCGCCACTGGCGATGCGGCCTCTTGGTGCTTCTGGGCTTCCTTCTGTTTCTATCGGCCGCTACGCGCAGCAGGCCCGCCGCTACGCACGAGAAGCACCCGCCGCAGCTAAGCACCAGCAAACACCCGGCGATTGCAGCGATGGTCAGCAGGAGCAGGGCCTGCACCCAGCAACTGATGGTAAGCGATGGCATGACCATTACCACGAAGCACCAAATGCGTTACCTGTTGGTAGTCGGGGTGGGTGGGTCGGAAGTCGGGCGGTACGGGCTCGAGGTCCGCCGAGTAGCGCGGCACCGCTTCACGAAGGGAGGAGGCGAGCGTGAAGCTCCATTGATGGGAAGATGGTGGAGCAGCACCCGTCCCAGCTGTTGTGTAGCCTGTCGAGTGCTGTTGTTAGGCTTGTGGAGAGTAGCATCTGATAGGGGCATCGCCGGTACCGAGTAGCGCCACTACACAGGCCAGGGCTAGCCAGGACCCTGCTGACGCCGACATTGCTGCTGCCCCTTCTTGGATAGTGCAAGCACGACGCTAGTGTCGATAGTGAAGAGGGTTGCTCTCTTTATCTTTCACCTTTCGTGTTGGAAGCTGTATGTGGGCACTAGCGTCCGCCTACAACAAACGCTTCACGGTGGCCAGTCAAGATTCGCCTTTCTTCAAGAAAGGAAAGTTGTAGAAGGGGGGGGGGCACGGTGAGAGGTGAGTGGTGCCCCCGTCCCTTGGCGACAGCCGCACGAAAACTCGGTGACCACCTCCCCCGTACCGGCACGTTACCCTGTGCTCACCGGCCATGTTCGCCAACTTGTTCGTGAGTGGTCTCCAACAACACAGGCCACCGCGAACACAAGCAACCAGGAACTTGTACGTTGATGCGTGGACATTCCGCGTGGATCGTGAGCGTAAGGTGTAATAAAATGAATATATATCTTTACAATTCGCGTCCTGGCCTGACCCTCTTCGTTCTTCGTTCTTCGTTCTTCTCCTCGTGGGGGGACCTGAGCCCACGTGGGGCTAAGACGACGGACCCAGGCGACCGCTGCGGGTGAGGAGGGAGGACGGGGTGGTGGGTGCCGACGAGGCCCGCTTGCGCCGCTGGAGCTTCTTCTCGGCCCGGCGGATGCGGGCCTCGAGCTTCCGGAGCTTGGCTCGCTCCCGCTCGATGGCCTCCTCGACCCGCCGCAGCTGCTCCTCGCGGACCACCCGCCGCACCTCCTCCTCCTGCCCGGCAAAGTCCTCCGCCTCCGCCCCGTGGCCTTCGGCGTAGCCCGCGCAGAAGTCTTCAGCGCCGCCTTCGCCCGTCTGGCCCTTCTTGATGTTCTCCGCCATCTTCAACAGCTGACTCAGCACCGCGTCATTGCCACCCATCTGCACACGACTCGACACGACACGCGCACGCACACCAATCATCATCATCAGCATCAGTATCATTGGCGTCGGCGTCGAGCAGGCGAAGAAAATACGGACCTCGCCGGAGTGGAAGGTGCGCCGCTCCCATCGGCCGACCTGCACGCGGGCCGGGCTGGAGGCCAGCCGCTTGCGGCCGGCCGTGAGCGGACCCGACTCGACCTCGTCGGAGACAGCCCGGTCCATGTTGGTGGCGCGGTGCGGAAACGAGCCCAGCAGCAGCGGGTTCACCCCGCGCCGGGCCGACAGCGGCAGCCGCAGGCTCCCGTGCTCCGTGGGCGGCGGCGATGACGGGCCGGCAGTGGCAGTGGCGGCGGTGGTCGAGTGCACGTCCTCGCGGGACCCGAGCCGCATGCTCATCCGCACGCGGTGCCCCAGTCCGCGCTTCTCCCCGGCGGCGCCGGACGACGCCTTCTTGGCCTTGTCGCTACTGCCGCTGCTGCTACTGCCGATGATGATGGTGCTGCCTGCTCCCTCGGCGCCGCCGTCTTCGCATTCGCTGCCGCTGCTGCACGCGCTCTCGGTCCCGACGTCGGTGCTCTCCCGCCGCACGATCCGGCTCCTCCTCTTCTCCTTCTTCTCCTTCTTGGCCTCCTTCTTGCTCTCCCTCTTGGCGCTCTTTTTCTCTTTCTTTTCCTTTTTCTCTTTCTCTTTCTCTTTCTTTGTCGCGTCCGATGTAGAGCTGCTCGTACTGGTGCTGCTGCAGGCGTCGTGTAGCAGGTCGGCATGGGTGCGTCCCTTCGAGAGCCGTGGCGTACGCGACGTGCCCGCCTTCTTCTCCTTTTCCTTCTTGCTCTCCTTCGTTTCGTTTGGTCGCGCATCGATTCCGCCGTCGTCGATGCCGAGTAGACGGTACCGCTTCTGAAACTCCTCCCACTCCTCGGCACCCCCGCCCCCCGCCGGGCTGCTCGCGAGGAGGGCGGCCCCGGGCGAGGGCGCGCCGGGCGAGGAGCCCATCACCACCGCACACGACGCCGCCCGCTTGTGCTTGCGCGCTCCGAACAGGGAAAACTTGCCACGTGACGCGGTCTCGGCCGACGGAGCTAAGAGAGATGACGGAGGGGAGGCGGAAGTAGATGATGATGATGAAGTCGATGTGGAGGGCGGCATCTTGAGCTTTATGAGATCCACGTTATCGCTCCGTTTTCTCGTTGCGATTGATGAGGAGGGCGACGAGGGGGTCCGCCCCTGGTAGATTGCCTCCGTCATAGCCCCAACTCTTTTACCTGCTCTTATCCTCCCTCTCCAATATATATATATATGCGTCCAAAATATATGGGCCAAATATATATTGCCTCCCCTCTCCTTCAGTCGCCTCCTCTTCAATCCAAACTAACGGCGCTGTGTCCGTTGCTGCCCTCCCGCGGTTGTCTGCTCCCAATTAATTTACGCAAAATGGGATCGCGTTCGTTCTGCACAGAGCAACTGACAAAGAAAAGGAAGGAAAAGAAGAGAGCAAAAGATAAAAGCAAAAGATAATCAAGAGGCGACAAGAAGATGGGGAGCATTGGGGCGGTACTGGCGGAGAGCTCAGGCCTTGTGGTGGCCTTCGACACAACCGCGAGCAGCGGGTGCCCCATGGTGGCTCACCTCCTCGGCAAGTGGCGTCGGCATTCCCGCAGCCACACGTACCGCTACTCGCTTTTACATAATCCACAAAAACACTGGCGTTTTAATCGCTTCACGCATTCAATGGCGCGTGCACAGCGTTGTGTGCGTGCTGGCCTTCGACTGCCCGCCCGGCGGCTGGCTCGCACCTCCCGCCGTCGCGTTTGCAGGAGGCATCGAAAAGGAGGTGTGGGTGGACTGCTACTCCGACCCCCTGGGCTGGGACGACGACTGCGCGGCCGCCGCAACCAAGCACAAGGGGCCATCAACCTACCTCGCCAGGGATCCCGGTACTCCCCATTCCCGCTCGCCCTGCACGCACGCACGTCGGGCTTACATGCGTGCGCCTGCCTCTCAGACAGCATCACCGCCGCGGTGCGCCAGGCCAAGAAGGACGGTACGCCTCTGCTCGAGCCATGTTGTGTGTTGTGTGTTGTGTGTTGTGTGTGTGTGCTGACCTGCCTTGCGGGAGGTAGTGAATGATAGTGACGCGTGGCTGGTGGTGATCGACTCGGTGTCGAGCATGCTGCTGCGCTTCGGCACGGCCCGCGCGTTCCAGCTGTTGGGCGAGCTGCGCGCCATCTTCGGTGTCGATAACCACCCGGCCGAACGCTCGAGCTCGAGCTCAGGCGCGAGCAGCACCATGCTCGCACGTACCTAACGGCCCCTCCTCTCTCCCGGCTCTGAATAGCGCTGACGCCGTACCATTCACGCACGCGCCGTACACACCGCACACGCACAGTGGCGCACGCGGACGTGCACGACGCATGGACTGTGGGCTGTCTGGAGCAGATGGCCACGACGGTCCTGCGATTCCAGCCGGTCGATCCGCCCGGCTCCGAGCAGCAGCGCGAGTGCGAGATCCTCAACAAGCGACCATCGGGCCGGATCACGCTCGAAGTAACACACACGACATACACACACACACACGATACCCAAAACGCACACACACCGCCACTGTTCGCCCGTCTTGCGCTGCTGACCCAGATTTGTTTTATCCGCAGACCCAGCTGTTCACGGTCGATGAGGCGGGCGAGGTGAGCCTCACCAAGGTGGTCAAGGCCAAGAAGACGGCCACCACCACCACCGCCACCACCGCCATCACCGGAGGGAGTCAGCAGCCAGTGACTACCGCTGCCGTAGCACAAACCGCCGCCGAAAAGGTACTCTTTGCCCCCCTCTCTCTCTCGTGCGCGCATGGTCATGGGCACTCACGTTACGCTTGATGACGCCCTAGTCGCCCATCGACCCGGCGGCCGGGCTCACATTTTCGCTGACGCGCACGGAGCAGCAGGAGCAGGACCGCCAGGCCTTGATCCTGCCCCACGGTACATGTGGACCACGCCACAACACAACACACGCCGAGCTTTTCCTGGTCGACTTACGCGCGTGTTGTTTTGTCTCTCCGCATGCTGTGCACACAGACCAGCGAGCTGCTGGCGCTGTGCAGATCAATCTCGACGACTTCGCTGACGACGACGACGATGACGAAGGTGACGATGACGACCCCGACGGCGATCTCGACACTTGAACTCACCTTTTGGCCTCCCCTCTTTTTTTTTTGAACCGGTGTTGGGAAATGAAATGTTTACGCGGGAGCTCAAATTTTCGTTTCAACCTCTGACCGGACATACCGCAGGAGGCCAAGTTGCCAGTTCGCCAACTGAGCAGCACCACAACAATGATGACAAACAGCAGCTGGCGCTCTTTTTTCCTCCTCGTCCTCCTCTTGGTCGGCGTAAGCAGCGTCTACTACCTCACCTTCCTCGCCGGTACGCCGCCCAACACCCCCTTTCGGAGTTCAAAACCACCGCAACCCCCCCCTTGGCGCCTCACCGACCAACCGCGCAGAGCACTGGTCGAACGAGGGCCACACGACAGACACCGACCGACCACACGACGACGGCGGTGACACTGGCGGTGCTCGTGACGACGACGGCGGTGGCGGTGACGGTGACGGTGACGGTGGCGGGGGCGGTGATGGTGGCGACAAGAAGGACAGTGGTGGCGGTGGTGGTGGTGCCAAGGAGGACCGCAAGGAGTTCGGGCCGGAAGGCCTCGAGGTCGACGAGAAGGCCGAGTGCCGGTCGGGTTACCGCCGGCACGACATCAAGACCGACCAGAGCGGCCTCCTGCTCCACTGCTCGCGCCCCCGTGTCAAGGTACTCGTACCGCCTTGCCACCCCATCGTGTGCGACTACCACGACACGACACGACACGCAACACGCGGCACACGACACGCAGCACGCAGCACGCAGCACGCAACACGTGGCGTCACATGACACGCGACGTGCAGGTGCTCACGTCGTGCTACCCGCCGGCGGGCCACAAGGACATGAGCATCAAGAACAAGATGCTGTACGCCAAAATGCAGCAGTACGACTTTGAGTGGTGGGTGTGGAACTACGAGGCCCCGAAGGGCAAAGTGTGGCGCGGAGGCATCTGGACCAAGGCCGTCCTCCTCCTCGACGCCCTCGACGCCCTCGGCAACGCAACGGTCCACCCCCTTTTCATTTTATTCTGCTCAACAATTACAAATTTTTTGCATTTTTTATTTAGATTTAAACTAGAGATTTTATTAATAATTGATTAACTGGCAGGAAGGGGAGCCGTTCAAGTGCGACTACGATTGGCTGCTCTGGATGGACTGCGACAGCCTCGTCGCCAGGTTCGACTTCACCATCGAGCACATCGTGGGCGAGCACTTGCACGATCTGAACAAGCACATCATCATCACCAGAGGTGAGAGAGGCCCCACCTTGACACCCTCCCTGCTCCTTTGTTGTTCATCGTCGTCATGACCCCTACTCACCATCATTGCCAGACCTCAATGGAATCAATTCGGGCGTGATGGCCCTGCGGTGCACCGAGTGGAACCGTGCCCTGTGGCGCCGCGTCTGGAAGGCCGAGCAGTACATCAGCGACCCGTGGGCCGAGCAGCGCGCCCTCGTCGAATTCTACAAAGTTGAACCCGAGGTATGCACCACACACACACACAACATAACGACGCACACAGCGACGTGTGACACTATGTGTGTAACCCGGGATTTGGGGGGTGGGCGACAGCTGCGAGCGCGGGTGGGCGAGGTGCCGCCCGAGCATCTGCAGTACCTGCTGATGGCGCCGCTCAAGCGGGTGGACGCCAAGGGCCAGATGGACTTCTTCACGATCCACTTCGCCGGCTTCTGGGACTCCAAGGACGAGAAGATGGCCGAGTTCTACCCCAAGGTCATGCTCAACGCCGGTTGGCTCAACCCTCCCCTGCAAAAGTAACAATATTCATAATATAAAATATTTAAATATTTAAATATTATTTATTATTTATTTATAAATCGGGCGTTCGTGTGCTCACTTGTGGCGGCCGGTGAAGTGGTCGTCGCGCCACTTGCCCGGGCCCAGCCCCTGCCAGTCGGGCGGAGCGTCCGGGGTCTCCTCCTGGCAGGCCCAGTAGGCGTTGCCCCGGTCCAGCTTGACCAGGAGGTTGCGCGAGGCGTCGAACAGGACCACGCACGCCCCCTCCTCCCTGTGCTCCACCTGTTCCATTCCATTCCATTGCAACACCACATGCACCGATCGCACCGCAATCAGCGCCGGAACGAACGCGAAGGGGGGGAATTTTGGGGGTGAGGGGGCGCATGCCTCTACGAAGCGGCAAAAGACTTCGGCGTCGTGCACCTCGATCCATTCGTTGGAGGCGTCCGGCCGGTCGCACTTCTCGAAGAACTCCCCGCAGTCCTCCTTCTCCCACCGCACATGTGTAGAACTGTGCGTGTGCGAAACACGACACACATGACACACACGACACGCAGCACACATGAGTCGACCCAGGAAGCGTGTAGTGGGCGGGGCTGCGGGGCCGGGCTGGCTACCGTATGTGCTGGGCGGGGCGGAAGGTGGGGATGACCTGCAGCCGCACGCCCGGCTCGAACCGGTGGGCGGCGCGCTGCGGGCGGCGAGGCGGCCGCGACGGGTCGTCGGCCAGGAGGCGGGCCAGCGCCGACGAGAGGCAAGCCGGCTTGAAGTAGGGCGACCGGGCGAGCTTCGCGATGCTCTCAGGGTGCCAGTGCGCCCCGCCCTCGTCCCGCTTGAGAATGGGCCTCACCTGACCACCACGTGAGAGATGGCAGCCCGCAGCCGTGCGCGCGTGTGCGCGCATGTGCGTGTCTGTGTGTGTGTGTGCGCGCGCGCGTGTGCGTGTGCGGTGCGAGTCTCGTTCGTGCCGTGCAGCGGGGCTCCTCGATCATGGCCCAGCGGTTGAAGTTGTCGAAGCCGCGGAGCATTATCCTGTGAAGGAGCATGGGTGGATATGATGTGTTGTGGCGTCATGACTCACAAACACAATGGCACCCACCCCAGTCCGATCCCCCTAACCCAACCTGACCCGCCCTGCCCCACACACACGACACACACGACACACACGACACAACACACACCGACACACCGACACACTCACACACACGAGATCCGAGATCAGCTCAGCGGTGTACCCGTGGGCCGTGTGGTCGAGCCCAAAGCAGTGGCCGATTTCGTGGAGGGTGGCGCCCAGGGTGGTAGCAAAATTGGCCCACATGGTGCCTGTGTGAAACACGACACACGCAGGACACACTCGTCAATGACGTCCTCAGGCACGCACGCACCCGCACACGCACCACCGCACACGCACACGACACAGACAGTTGGCCATCGGAGGTGTACCTCGTCCGCCGCTGTCGTCAAAGCAGCGGGTCTTGTCGACGGCGGTGGCGTCCATCCAGCAGCGGCGCACCTCGTCGAGGGTGCGGGGCCACGAGTAGAGGCCGCCGGAGCCAAACAGCGCCATCGGCCCGCCCCCGAGGGCCGTGTGGGCGTCGCACTTGCCCGCGTGCGGATTGTACCGCGTCATCCCCAGAATCACGCAATCGATCGAACTGCACACGACACACGACACACGACACACGACACACGACACACGACACACGACACACGACACACGACACACGACACACGACACACGACACGACACGCACGGCAATGCGTTAATCAAGAAGCTCGAGGTCGCTGAGCACTTGTCTGCGCACTTACTTGTTTCGGTGGGGGAGGCCCCTGAGCTCGGAGGCAAAGTGGCCCCACGCCGATTGCCCGCCGTCGCGCCAGTTGTTGCCCAGCCGGTAGATCTCCTCCCGCGTGAGCCTGCGTGTTTCACTGGCACGTGAGCATGTCGTGTGTGTCGTGCGTGTGTCGTGTCGTGTGTCGTGTGGTGCGCACCGTGACCGAACGACGTGCACGACGGGCCAGTTGCGTTCGGGTCGGGTAGAGTCGAACTCGAGGCCGAACGTGGCCTGGCCCAGCGGGAAGGGCAGGAGGTCCATGGCGCGTCCGTCCTCGTCGAGGTTCTGCGCGCAGAAGGCCTGCAGCATCAGTGCGCCCAGGCCCAGCCGCGCCACGTTGGTCCGCACCGCCTCTTCATCGAGGCTTCCGCTACAACCCTCTTCACCGACGACATCGTCGCAGGCGATCAAGTAGATGAGCCGCACGAAGTGGCGCCAGCTTTCCTTGCCCTCTTTTTCTTCTTCATCTTCATCTGTACCGCTACTCGCTGATGCTGCCAGCATGGCCGGGGTCACGATTGATTGACATTGGCGCGCCAATCGATTGTCGATGAGCAGCGGCTCGTAGTGGGCACGAAGCTCCAAGGAGATGCTGCTTGCTTCGCCATTCGAGGGCACGTAGCGTAGTCGGATGGTGTTGTCGCCTCTGCTAAGCAGCACGAGGGCCTTGAATCGCCCGCCAGCCACCACCCATCGTCCGCTCTCCTCGTCATCTTCGCCGTCTCGAGGTTGCTCGACGACCTGGGCCTGGATGAACCCCTCGGTCTCGGAGGGGGCACCCACGATGCGGCCAACAAGTCGTTGCAGCGGGTAGCCCACCACCTCCCCGTCCATCATGTTGTCCACCTTGATCCCTGGCGACGAGCTGCCATCTTGCCCATCACGCCTTCGCTCTGGTGGGTCCATCTTTGTTGTGGCCACAAAAGAAAAAAAAACTTGACAGCATTGTTCTCTTGTTGTTGGTGGCTAGCTCCACGACACGTCATCAGTAGTGGGGAGGGGCAGCCTGGGTGGGATAGGCAGGACCTGGCGCTCCCGCATAGTAGGCTGTGGTGGCTGGCGCGGCAGCAGCAGGTGTACCAGGTGGCGGGTGATGATACACCCCAAAGAGGGCGGGAGACGAGTGGTGCTGCGGGTAGGCCGCCAGCGAGTGCGGGTGCGGCGGCGCCTGGTGGTGATAGGAGCCCGGCGGCACACCGCCGTAGCCCACGGCGGGCTGCAGCTGGTGCTGCTGGTGGAGCGGGTGGGCGTACGGGGCTGTCGGCTGATAGTAGGCGTGCTGCTGCTGGGGTGGTGGCGACGGGTGCTGCTGCTGCTGCTGCTGGTAGTAGACCGGCATGGGCTGCGAGTGAGGCGGTGGAGCCCCGACGTACGGGGCCGGACCCGAGTGATAGCCGCCGCCCACTGGAGGTGGAGGCGCGTAGTAGGAGGAACCGCCGCCGCCACCAGCGCCGCCGACGGTGGGCACGGCCGCCATGGGCGCAGAGTGGGACGACATGACCGGCGAAGGGTACATCGACTGAGGGGCCGGCGTGGAGAAGTCGGCGGCGACCGATGGAGATGGAGATGAAGCCGAAGAGGTGGAGGAGGAAGACGAAGAGGTGTGCTGCTGCTGCTGCTGCTGCTGCTGCTGCTGCTGCTGATGGTGGTGGTGGGCAGCAGGCGACGAGTGCGGAGACGAGAGGCGGTGGGGCAGGGGAGAGGCGGCAGGGGCAGAAGGACTGGACGAGGCCGCCGCAGCATCGGACGACGAGGAGGCCTTGCGAGGCATGTAGGGGTTGTGCGCCGGCCCGTCATTGGACGTCTTGCGAGGCATGTACGGATTGTCGGCCGGTCCCGTGGCTGGTTCGATCGAATATACGTAACACAAATGTAGAGAAAGATGGCATCAGCTACGCAACGCAAGGCCCGCAGGCTGGGAGAAGATGGAAGAGAGGGAGAAGGAGGAGGATGGGGGCATGGTACCGGAGGGTGTGGGGATGGGCGTCTGCTGGGTCTTGATGGCGTCCATCCACTGCTCGGCCGTTTGTCGGTCGGGCGCTGCGAAGAAGTAGGCCTTCTTGTTCTTGTCCTGTTGTTGGTCGTATGGAAACACGCCCGCATTCGCACGGCGTGAGAAGAGGCTTCTCGTGTAGCGCGCGTGGTGGAGGGAACCTTGGGGCTGAGGGCAAACGTGTTCTGGCGGAAGTCGTCCTTGCGCAGCACGTAGCAGGTCGTCACGTCCACCTTGGTGCGGGGCTTGTGTAGTCCACCCTGTGCACCACATGAGATCAATAAATAAATAAACAAATCTAACAATGCATAAATAAAAAACAGAAAACAGAAGCTGGCAATAAATAAACAAATAACATAACAATAACATAACAAGAGAATGAGGGCGTACAGGAGGTTTGGAGAAGAGGATAAGAAAGTTGCTTTGCAGCACTATGTACGACTTGGCCCACTTGGAGCCTCCCATGTGTTCCTCCACCCAGCCTTCCTTGGTGTTTGCCATGCTCCCTTGTCGTGGGGGGGCTGAGGAGTACCTGCTGTGGCGTGCTTGTGTCGCAACGCGAGTTTGCTTCTGTGGTAGAAAGAAATAAAATAAAATGCGCGTTTCGGAAAGTTTTTCAATTTGGCGAATTCGACGGTTCTGTGCGCTGCTGACAGCAGCACGGCGGGCTCATCCGGTTCTCCGGACCACGCGGGGAAGACGTGTGCGCCCGCCCGCCCACCCATGGTTGTTGTCGTCGTTAGGTTTGTCAATGTTGTTGGCCAAGGTTCTCTCGTGCAACGGCCGAGCGCACTTCGGTCGAAGAAGAAGAGCACTTCGGGTGGCCAGGCACTACTTGGCTGCTGCACGCGTGGTGGTAGAGACGATGAGCCAAAAAGAAAAAGGGAGAAAAAAGGAGAAAAAAGAGGCGCACCTTTGGCGGCCGTGGTCTTGGTGGATGAGGAGGAGTTGGTGCTCGGGCGGGCGCTGCCCTTCGGGGGCTTGGTGCCGGCGCGCCGGCGCATGCGAGCGAGACGCTTCTGTACCGCTGACTTGCGCTGCTCGGCCGCGGCGACCTCGTTGAGTTCCTCCTCGTCCTCCTCGCTCTCCGCCACCGTTCGCCGCTTCGACGGAAAGTCGGCCGGAATCGGTGCCCGCTTCCCGTCCGTCCCATTCGCCACTCTGAGGATTTGTTTGAAAAAATAAGAAATAGTTTAGACCACCTGCAAAGGGGTAATAAAATAGGAAATAATAAAATAGTAAAATAAAAGTATAGGCCTATCGTGTACCTGGGGATGACCTCGATGTCGTCCTTCCATTGGCCATCGTAGACGCCGCCGTCGCCATAGACCATCACGCCGTGGCCTTCTCGTTTTCCCTTCTTCCACTCGCCCTCGTACTCTCCGCCCTTGGCGTAGATCATCTTGCCCTTGCCCTCCTTCTCTCCACCCATGAACTCACCTTTTACCCCCCCCCAGAGTAACATTAGTTTGTTTCTCGACACACATGCACGCGCACACACAGCGCGCGGGTGTGAAAAGCAAGAGGCGCTCACCTTCGTATTTGTCGCCGTTGGCGTAGTGCACTTTGCCGAAGCCCTGTCGCTTGCCGTCGCGCCACTCGCCCTCGTACTTGACGCCGTTGATCCACGTTTCCGTGCCGTACCCGTGCCGCCTCCCGCCCTTCCACTCGCCCTCGTATCGATCCCCTGTGTGCGTCGTTGTGTGTGTCGTTGTGTGGTGCCATGTGCGTGAGTGCACACGTTGCGGGATGCTGTGCGCCTCTAGGCCTGTAGTACCGTTGTTGTAGATCATGATGCCCTTGCCCTCCTTCTTGCCGTTGACGTACTCGCCCTGGTAGATCGACCCGTTGGCCCACAGGTACGTGCCCGTGCCCTCCTTCTTCCCCTGCTTCCAATCTCCATCGTATCTGCAGGCGTCGCGCAATGAGTCGACGTGGCGCGACTTCCCAAAGAGAAGCGAAAACGAAGCACATGTGTGGTTGAAGGAGAGGGGGGGGGCGCACCTGTCCTTGTTGCTGAACGTGAGCACGCCCTTGCCGTCTCGTTCGCCGTTGATGAACGTTCCCTCGTACTTGGATCCGTTCATGTAGGTCACAATACCAAAGCCCTGTTGGTTGGTTGTTGGTTGTTAGAAACTGTAATTGCGTGACAAAAGCGACAACACACGCGGACGGGCGAGGACGAGGGGAGGTGTACGTACGTGCTTCTTGCCATCTCGCCAGTCGCCCTCGTACTTGTCCCCATCGGCGTAGATCATGCGACCTCGGCCATGTCTGTGGTCGTCCTTCCACTCTCCTGCAAGTAATAATAATAATAATAAATGGGTCGTTGTGAGTCATTCGAGGAACGTGCAGCAGCAGCACACGAGGTCGAGTAGAGGAGGGGAAGGGACTACCTTCGTAGCAGTTTCCGTTCGACCAGCTGTAGGTGCCGCGTCCGTTCTTGACCTCCTCCTCGTCGAACACTCTCTGAGCCCACGCATTCTTGGAATTGCACAAAAAAAGGGGTGTAGTTCGTTCATACCAGAGGCGATTAATCAAATGATCAGAGCAGAGCGGGTGGAAGAGGGGGAAAAAAAGAGAGGGTAGCGTGGTACTTTGCAGAGGTAGAGCCAGTACTGGAACTTCCAGTAGCAGTAGTGGGTGGCGTAGTCTGAGTCCTGCTTCTTCTTGAGGCTCCACCGCTTCTTGCACAGCATGCGCCACAGCGTCTCGTCCTCGGACAGCTTCTGCCACATTTGACTCACTGCACACACGAGACACACACGAGACACACACGAGACACAAGAAAGAAAGAGCGAAAAAGAAAGAAGACAGGAAGACGAGAAGCGAGAAAGAGTTAGTGATGAAGAGGGCCAGTTGAGGTTGAGGGGGTGACCAAAGCGATCGCAAGTTGCGGCGCACCTTGGCAGGCCAAGCAGAGGGACTTTTCGTCGAGGAAGGAGAAGATCTTGATGACGAGGATGGCCGGCAGCTTGGACCTGTCGCCGAACAGCACCTCCTCCTCGGGATTGATTTGGTTCCTGCGCGCAACCGCGGGACCACACCGATCGAGTTAGGGCCGAAGGAAATAGACAAGAAGAAGAAGAAGAACGAAGAAGAACGAAGAAGAACGAAGAAGAACGAAGAAGAAGCAGATGAAGATGATGACGATGAAGCGGTGTCTATGGGGAGAGCGTACCCGAGGTCGAGTATGATGCCCATGCTCTGCAGGTTGATGCCCTGAAGGCCGTTGAAGGGCACCAGCGCGTTGGAGGGGGCGAGGGCCAGCGCAGCGCGCGAGGAGCTCATCGACATCGACGCGTTGGAGGCGAGCGACCCGCCGATCGCGTTCTTGAGGCCGGACTTCAGGGTGCTCAGCGATGCGTCGATCTCATTGTCCAATATGTGCGGCACCTCCTGTGCACACGCGCATGCCACGAGAGTCCAGGAGCGTTTTAATACCCTGCCCCCTAACGTTTTCCACACAGTTGTGTGTAACTGGAAGCGAACCTCGGGGCCGATTTCGTATTTGGAGATGAGCGAGCCGTCCACCCACTCCTCTCGGTAGACCTTTTCCTTGCCCTGGGCACACACCGCACGCAACGCAACGCAACGCAACGCACACACACACACACGCGTGGACGAGTGTCAGTGTACCCAGCGAAGTTCTTGCACAAACTTTTGGAGCAGAGCATGGGGGAGCGGAGAGTGGGGGTGTTGCGAGCACCTCTTCGTTGGTGGGTACGTAGGAGACGCTGACGCCATGGCGCTTGCCGTCCTTGAATTCGCCCTCGTAGCGCTCTCCGTTGGCGCGATGAAACACGCCGCGTCCCGTTCGCTTGTCGTTCTTGAACTCGCCTGTTCACCACCGGCGTAATTACGTCGCACGTATTATTATTATTAAGTGGTGTGCAGCTGCACTTGTGCATTGAGTAATTGTATGTATATTTTTGGCATGATGAAGAGATTGGAGATCACAATAAATAAATAAATTTTGGCGTGCGAATGGAAGATGAGCGGCAAAGAGGAGAAGCGGGTGGTGTGGTGTGGTACCTTCGTAGCGAGAGCCGCTCTGCCACGTGAATATGCCGTTGCCTGTGCGCTTGTCGGCCTTGAAATCGCCCTCGTAGCGATTGCCGTTGGCGAGGGTGAGCAGACCGTAGCCGGTGCGCTTGCCGTGCTTGTAGTCGCCCACGTACTTGTCGCCGTTGGCGAAGTAGTAGATGCCACGGCCATGCTTGACGCCCGCATGGAAGAGGCCCTCGTAGCGATCCCCGTTCGCGTAGTGGTACACGCCCTGGCCCTCGAGCTGGTCTTCCTCGAAGGCGCCCTCGTAGCGCTCGCCATCGGGCCACGTGAGCACGCCTCGGCCCGTGCGTCTGTCATCCTTGAAATCGCCCTCGTAGCGCCCTCCGCTCTTCCATGTAAACAGACCCCGCCCATGTCGTCTATCGTTTCGGTATTCGCCCTCGTAGCGTTCACCGAGCGCCCATGTGAAAATGCCTCGCTTGCCATGCTTGCGTCCAATCTTGAATTCGCCCTCGTAACGATTGCCATTGGGGAACACGAGGGTGCCGGTCCCGTGAAATTGGCCCTCCTTGAACGATCCCTCGTAGCGCTTTCCATTCGCAAACACCAGCGTACCGCGTCCGTTGGGCACGCCATTCTTCTTCTCGCCCTTGTACGATCGCACCTCGGAACCCTTCGACGCGGCCTTCACGACGGAAGAGGAAGATGACACGACGCCCGAGGCCGAGGACTGTGGTGGCGTTGATGTCGCTACCACTCCCGACGATCCGTTCATCGTGCTTCCCCCCGCTGCTGTCGTTTTCTTCATGCGCGAGCCACGAATGAACCTCCTCTTCCTCCTGAATGTACGATTCGCGCTTTCCTTTCTCTCCTCCCTCCACCCACCTTAGCCGCTTGAGCGATGGCCAAGACTTGGTGGCGCGTCGTGCGGGGGGAAGTGGAAGCTGGATTGTGTTGTTGGGCACCGCCCAGGTCCTTCTTGTATGGAAATGATATTTTTGGCGCAAATTATAAATGATATATATTGCCTGGGAAGAAAAAGAAAACCCACAGGAAACTGCAAGACTGGTCGCCTTTATCTGTCCACCCGCGTAGCGCGTGGCCTCAGTCCCAGAGGATGGGGCCCTTGGGGCACTCGATGAAGTCCTCCAGGTCGGCGTAGGAGTCGTTGCCGCCGCCGGCCCGCCGCAGTTCGGCGTCGATGTAGGAATTGGTGCTACGCATCACCGCCAGTCGCGGTGCCCTCTTCTTCCTCCTCCTCTTCTTCTTTCTCTCCTCTCCATCACCCTCAGCCTCATCTTCATCCTCATCCGCCTCCTTCTCCTCCAATTCAGCGAGCCCCACTGCCAGCTCCTTCCCTGCGCATAAAGGAATCCATCATCATCATCGTCATCACCAGGCACTTATGAGCTCGCCACAGGGGCGAATGGCATGGAATGATGAAGAATGTAGAGGAATGTAGAGCGCGCACCTGTAGGCGACTCGCGCCAGGCAGGAAGGCGGGCCAGCCGGCGCAGGGCGCCGCAGTAGAGGTCGACGGCCGACGCGAACGAGCCCAGCGCGCCCGAGACACCGGCCCCGGTCCCAGCGACGAAGCCCTCGTGATGATCGCCGACCACCCAGCGCCGGGTCTGGCGCATGAGCGCGGCGCATTCGGCCAGCATGCGCTCCACCTCCTCCCGCGCCGCCGGGGTCCACTCCAGCTGAGGCCGCTGCGCCTCTGGGTCGCCGCCATCGTCGGCCTTGGGCCGGGCGATGCCGTAGTCATAGTACCCGACGCGTCGCTTCAAGAACGAAGCCGACGATGCTGAAGATGAAGAAGATGACGACGACGATGATGGCTTGTGGTCGGGGTGGAAGAAGGGGCTTCTGGTGTGCTTCTTGACTGCATTCTTGGCATTCTCCGCCCGCGCCAGCTCCACCCGGTACAGCTGCCCCGCCAGCTCGGCGCACACCTTGCACACCTGCGCGCGCCATCGACAGAAAATAAGCAGCCTCCTATCTTGGTGCGTGTGCGGTGATGCGTGTGCGGTGGTGCGTGTGCGTGTGCGTTGACGTACCTTGGAGGTGAGGGCCAGGAACCGCTGTAGGACCTCGCTCGGCAGCCACTCGATGCACCGGACGAACTCGCCCTGACTCGCCGTCACCAGCCGCAGCGCGCCCAGCACCCCTGTTGCGCACCATCATCACCATCAACATCGACAAATATGTACAGGTATGCGAAGCACGCGAAGCACGCGGGGGGGGGCACGCACCGCTGGGCGGGAGCAGGTGGCGGCGCGCGCGGAGGAGGGCCAGGGCCTGGGTCGCCTGGTGGCGGTGGTGGGCCAGGAGCTCCAGCAGGCCCGCCTCCCCGAACCCGCGCTCCCGCTGCTGCTGCTCGAGCGGCTGCGGCTGCTGCACACCCGCGCTCCATTCCTCTGGCCCGGCTCTCGGCCTCTCCTTTCTCGCCTCTGCTCGCACCCCCCCCCAATCAGCTGCGTGTCGTGTGTTGTGTGTCGCGTCGTTGTGTGTGTCGTGTGTCGTGTACCGAGGGCATCGGAGCAGGCGGCGAAGAGGTCGTGGGCGAAGCGCCGGCGGTCGTCGAGGGGCAGGAGGAAGCCGTATGCCAGCACGTGGCGCACCATGGTCCGCCCCACCGCCCACGCCGCATCGCCGCCGCAGCCGCCACCAGCGCCACCGGTCCACCGCCGCCCGGCCACAACCATGGCCCACACGGCACGCACCGCGCGGGCCAGCCACGGCACGCACCGGCGCCGGCGCCGGTCCCACTCGTGCCGCTCGGCGCACTCGAGCACGGGGCGCCAGTCGCCGGCGAGGGGCTCGAGGGCCAGGGCCGACAGAGCGGCGACGGCGCGCACGTACTCGGGCACCACCTTCTCGGCGCCGGCCTCGGCCTCGCGTCGCGCCTGGCCCGCGAAGAAATAGGCCAGCGCTGCGCACGCCTCCGTCGGCGTCACCGCCGCACACGTCTCGGCGCTGCCGTCGGCGTCGTCGGCCGTGCGGGGCCGCTTGCGCTGCTGCTGCTGGCGGTCGACACCGGCGTCGTCGGGTGCGGCGTCGTGGGTGGTGCGGATGATGCGGGGCAGGAGGAGCTGTACGGCGGCGTGGATGGCGCGGTGGACGGAGGCGGCGAAGACGGCCTCGTCGTGGCCGTGGTCGTGGCCCGCCTCGGCCGTGGAGGCGGCGGAGGCGGGGTGGCGCGCGGGCTTGTGCGGGAGCATGGCACCCATCAGCCGCACGAGTGCCTTCCGCAAGCGAAGCACGTCGTCCCTCCCCTGCGCGAGCCGATGTGTGAGTGTCGCGTGTCGTGTGTGTGTCGTGTGTCGTGTGTCGCCTGTGTGTCGTGTGTGTCGTGTCACCTTTCGCTCGAGGCTGCGTGCTAGCCCCGATGACGAAGACGAGGTGGAAGGCGTGGGTCGCGCGTTGCGGTCGGTGAGGGTCGAGTGGTAAAAGCCAAAGAGGCGCGAGAACAGCGCGCCCGCATCCCACGACTCCCTCCTGCCCAACGCGCATTTGCAAACCATTCGAGACTGCTCAGCACGCCGCACACACTGCACACGCCGCACACGCCGCACTCGGCAGGTGGTGAGGGTGGAGAGCGTACGGGTCGAGGCTGGCGGAGGATTTCCGGAGGGCGACGTGGCGACCGATGAGGGCGAGGAGGTCCTTGACGGCCTCCGTCGAGAGCACGCACGCCGACGCGCGGTGCAGGTCGAGCAGCCTCAGCAGCCCCTCCATCGACAGCAGCGGCTTCCCCGTCCGCGGCCCTGTTCCGCACCCGAGCCGAGAAGGGGGAAGCGGTGAGTTTCCGACCCAGGAGGGGCGGGCGGGGGCGGGAGAGGGCGGGGGTACGGTGGCCGTCGGTGTGGAGGATGGTGGCGTAGTGGGTGCGGCGGTTCTTCTTGACGGCGGTGCGGGTGAGGCTGAGGAGCGTGGAGCGGACCTCGAGCAGCTCCACCGCCTTGCGGTCGGCACCGCCCGGCCCGAGGGCGAACAGCTGCGGACATCGCAACACGCAGTCCTGTCGTCCATATGTCAGCACACGCACACGCACACGCACCACCGCACAGGCACACGCACACACACACGCAACGTACGATGATGGCTTCGTAGAGGGGCGCGAGGACGACCATGCGCTGGCGGAGCGAAATGAGGGAGGGCGGGCAGAGGGCCAACTCGCCGGCGCCGTTCAGGCTCCGCAGTTGCAC